>NC_136898.1:12154652-12344617 GCF_949152265.1 Phoxinus phoxinus
GTAAACTCAATCTGAACTTTTGATATGTTGATAAAAAGGAATTGTTCTGGTGTGAAATAACTCCTGATGATGTGAGTAATGAGGAAGTGTATGACTCGACAGCTGTTCCTGTTGCGTAATCTCTCCATCTCTCAGATGCACCATCTTTACCCATAAATCCCTCCGGGCACAGGCTCAGACTCTAGTCGTGGTCATATGGGTTTTCCAGTGAGTATATGTGTGTGTATGTCAGCGAGTGTGTGATTTAGGAGGGTCTAATGTGCTTCTCTTGTAAGGGATTTGATGGGCCGGTGTGTGCGAGGGTTCAGGAAGGTTAGTGTGTTCCTCTGTAACAGTAAACCTTTTTTCAGCTGCTGTGAACTGTCATGCTGCTATTCGAGGGGTCTGTTGATGTGCATGCACCTGTGTGTGTGTGTGTGTGTGTGTGTGTGTGTGTGTGTGTGTGTGTGTGTGTGTGTGTGTGTGTGTTTGTGTTTGTGTGTGTGTGTGTGTGTGTGTGTGTGTCTGATTTTTTTTTTATAAAAAAAGGTCAAACTGAGGTTGATTCAACAAATAGTTCTTATTCTCACTCCTAGTGTTACTGACTACAAATCAGCGTGAGTTTTACAGGTGCCATCACACACTCTCAACCCCTTCAGACCCTGGGTCCATTGGAATGGACATGGTTTTTGGTATGAAACAATAAAAAAAAAAAAAAAATTTCTGGTCTTGTCTGGTCACTGATTGGTTCCTGGTCAACTAATCACAATGAAGATATGACCATACACTTAATCTGATTGGGATTAAGCATCACAAAAGACAGGCAAGGCTATCCGGCTAGACAGGATGAGGAGTATAAGACCTTTTTTTTTCTTCAAATTTAATGTCTATCGCAATGGACATCAGGTGTTGAAAGATACCACCAGGAACCTCTTAAATTGCGTGTGCCAGGTTGTAAAATTTATGCGATTCAAAGCTAAAATAAAGCTACAAATTCTAATATTAAATGAACATTAAAGTTTATTAATTATTCATAATATCAATATGATTTGATTTGTTCTCCAATATAAAAATGCCATTCCCTTTTTCACTGGTTTTTGTAAGAGAACAAAACGGTAAATGTGAAATGAGTGAATACACAGCAACACACAAACACACATGCTGGTGCCTTGATACGACAATGCACAATTATTGTTGTTAAAATTGAATTTAATAATCATTATTTAAAATTCAGTCCTCCACGATCCAGACCGTGCAAAATTATCGATTACTTTTTTATGGTAAAATATTTAAATGATATTAATATAACAACAACAGTAGCAATAATAATGTTGTTGTTAATAATTTTCTATGTTTATGTATGTTCTATTGAAACAATAATGCATCAACTTAGGGAAAATGACTGGCAACGATGCTCTGTAAATGTTCAAATGTTCTTATATCACAATCAGTTTGTATCATTAAGAGAAGAGACACTTATTTTGAAGCAAGAAACAAAAGAGTGTTTCCAGCCACAAGCAACTCCTTGAGCTCTCTCTCTTTCTTCTCTCTCTCTCTTTCTGTCCTCTCTTTTCACATCCCATTTCTGTCAGAAAGTGCACTGGCGTTCAGTCTCTCCCTCCGTGTGTGTGTGTGTTGAGTGTGCGTGTGCGAACATGGCTCCAGAGACATGCCACGAGTGTGTATCCAGAGAGTAATCAGGTAATTGATCATACAGACAGGTAATCATTCCTGTGCCAGACTCTCTGGCTGCGAGTGGTCGGGCAGCATTAGCCAAACATGTCCTCAAACACACACAGTACAGAGAGAAAAACAGGCAGGCAGGCCGACGGCTAACACACAGAGAGAGAATTAGATCGAGGACACATTACATAAATAGAATCCCTAGAATGTTGCCAATGATTTGCAAGGCCACAACACTTCTAAGAATCTAAAGAGTCAAGCTAACAGCTCTTAATCATGAGAATGATTCATAAAGACACCTTTTCTGTGTAATACTGAGCAGATGGCTGGTGAACCCAAAGAACAGCCTTATTTAACTTCCGCGATGTTTGTACCATGATATGTCGTGCACTTCTTTACAACATTTGCTCAGACGAACTAGAACAGAAGGAAAGGTTTTAAATGAGTAATTGTGGAAGAGAGCTGCTTAGAACGAACAGTGATTTACATCGATCGATATTCCAGAAGAGGGTTATTTTAACAGCTGCACCAAACTGAATCATTCCCATGGATGAAATGTTTTATGTTGTGGTATCTTGACGGTCATTAAATATTACATGTTTTGCTCCTTGAGCAGGACAGGACTGTAATGGAAAATGATCTCACCAAACTTGAGTGGCTGGTAAACCTGCTTTTACTTGTGGAGAGATTCTCAACACACCCCAGTGACTTTGATATGGCTATGTGAAATTTGTTATGTGATAATAAATAACGGATGCTTTATTTCTTATCCGCCCGTAATATCCACCAGAGGGCACTCTTCCCTCCATTGCAACCATTTAATGAACTACATTTCCCATAAACCTTTGCATGCTGATTACTTCCACCTGTTTGTCATTAGCTCATTTATATTGCCTATGTGTGTTCATTCATGTTGTTACACTGTATTTTTTAGCGTTATTCTAGTTTCCTGTCTTGATTTTCATTTCTGCTCGTCTCCCTGGATTTCCGTGTTTGCCTGTGTCTTGGACTCTGTTATTATCTGGATTGCCCTGTGGTTATTGACCTTTTGCCTGTTGTATGAATTATGATTCTGGATTGTCCCAATAAAGCTGCAAACTGCCATTGGATCTTCAACCCAAAGTCTCTGAGAAGAGCGTGACGCTGTATTTCTGAAGAACAGGCCTATACCCTTCCTCTCCATCTGTTCTTCCTATAATAATAATAATAATAATAATAATTTATACAATACAATACAAATACAATACAATATTCTAATGAATATTGTTTCTAAAAAATATTAAATTTCATAAAATGTAATGTTTAAATTGATGGTTTAAAATTATATCATTTTATTTCAATAATAAACTACTTTTAAGATGTAGGTATTATTTAGGAGATAATAATAATAATCATAACAATAAATTATTATTGTTGTTGTTGTTGTTGATGTTATTATTATTATTAGATGTTATGTATAAACCTTAAAAATAAAAATATAATAACTCTTATTATTGTTGTATATTATTTGTATTATTATTATTATGTATGTTTTAGAAATAAAATGTAATAATAAATAGTAATAATAATAATTATTATTATAATAGTAATAAAAATATATATTTTATTTAAAATTTAATAATATTATTATTATTATTTAAAATGTAGTCTCCTCTGACCAAACAGACCAAAACTATTAATGACCCTTTTTTCATTTTTAAAATATTTTTAAATTATTATTATTATTACAGTCTTCTACGAACCAAACCGAACAAAATTATTGATGACTATTTTTTTATTTGTAAGAAATATTTAAAATTCTTTAATAACAGTTCTATTCAAACAAGCCATTCATAATAATAATTATTTTGTATTATTGTTGTTAAAATTCAATAATAATTTAACTATTAAATAATTTAATAATCATTGTTCAAAGTTTAGTCTTCCACAAGCCATATACAGATAAAAAATGTTGATGACCCTTTTTTAATTATTATTAAATCAATATTATTATATTATTATTATATACTTATTATTGTTGTTGTTATAATTGTTAAAATTCGATGATAATTTAATTATTAAATAATTTAATAATCATTATTTAAAATAAAAATTTAATAACTGTAATATTATTACATTATATATAGTATGTATTATTATTATATTATGTAAGTTTTATGAATACAATGTCATTATAAATAATATTTAATAGTAATAATTTAATATTTATACTGAATGTTTAAAAGTCATTTTATTTCAATAATAAATAACTTTCAAGATTGAAGTATCAATGAGATCCAAATACATATCTTAGTGTATAATACTTATATCCTGAATTCAATAACTTTCTGGATTTAAGTATCAATGAGATCCAAATACATATTTTAGTGCATGTACTTATATCCCGAATTCAAAAGCAGCCTCGCACTGACATTTCTCCTGTGGCCCTATAAGAAGAGATCTTCTCCATCAACCCATATTTGCCCTGCATTTTTCCAGGGTAAGTGACAGAAGCAATCTCAGCACATACAGTATATTCAGCCTGCTCTATGCCTTATTTACGAGCTGCACAAGCGCAGCACTGCGTCCCATTTGTTTCTTGTCATTTCACTGTCTGTATAGTTCACATTATGTTCTTTTAGGAAATGAGTCGGTTAAGGGCTTTTACTCTTACTGTCGGATGTAAGGATTTGTGCGCACCATATTAAAGACTTAGTGTGAGTTTAGAATTTATTCCCAGCTACTAGTTGCCATTCTTTCATTTTCACATTAGTATAACACAATGTTTGTTCCAGCTGTAAAGAAACAAATTAGAAGCTAGGTTTTTTCCAGGGTTTTTAATGGATGCATGTACATCAGACGACTATTTTTGTGGTGTTTTTCATTCATTCCTCTCTCTCTCTCTCTCTCTCCCTCTCTCTCTCTCTCTCTCTCTCTCTCTCTCTCTCTCTCTCTCTCTCTCTCTCTCTCTCTCTCTCTCTCTCTCTCGGCACAGAATCCCACTGAAAGCATGTACTTACAATATTTGACTACAGGATAAGATCACTGTCTGCTAAACAGAATTGCCATGTCTAGCATGAATCCAGGGCTATGGACTAATCACAAAGTTGAAAAGCAACAAAGGAAAATAAATAAAAAAGCAGCACCGCCAAATTAATTTAGCCTCAGCATGCTGCCACTGCACACAGGAGAGAGTAAGACTTAAGGGTTCGATAGGAGGAGAAATATGGGTAAGAGAGAGAAAAGGAGGGAGAGGGTGAGAGGATGGACGATATTGAGGGAGAGAGAGAGAGAGAGGGAGAGAGAGAGAGAGAGAGAGAGAGAGAGAGAGAGAGAGAGAGAGAGAGAGAGAGAGAGAGAGAGAGAGAGAGAGAGAGAGAGAGAGAGAGAGAGTTGCTCCTTTTGTGTCTGTTCAGCATGAGACGGGGGAGAGGGCACCGGGGGGTCGTGCTTGTGTTTGTGTGTGTGTTTGTGTGTCATCATGAGAACCCTGCAGACGCTGCCCGGTGGGGGTCTGAGACAAAGTTGAAAGAAGTGATTCCCTGTGTGTTCAGAGAAATAGCACACTCTTCATTAATTATGTATTTCTCCCATAGAAAGCCTGGCAAACTCATTCAGACACCCAGCACTAAGCCAGCTTCCTGTAGCCATAAAGGAAAAGAGAAAAGAGGATCACAACAACGGAATCAGATTGTGAGGAAAGTGACTTTGTAACATTTTTAAAGACAGGTCATTGTAATAATTTTTCTATAAACAAATAAAATGTGCTGTACTTTCACAGTATTTTCTTTCAATATTCTACAATTTGTTAAACCAGTTTTCACATCAAAGTAAAATAACACAATTTCTTATACTTTCGACTTTATTTCTCACAATTGCGACTTTATATCTCACAATTGAACCTTTAATATCTTACGATATGACTATTTCGAGAACACTTTACGGTTGCACTTTATTTTACAGTATTTGCACTCACGTCTACTTAGTGTACTTTGTAGAAATAATGGGTAATATAAGGTAACTGGGTTAGGTTTAGGGGTAGGTTCAGTGTTAGTACCTAGTTATTACCCAGTAATTACTGTAATTAGTATGTACACGGGGAACAGAAAAATAAAGTGATGCACTTTACAATAAGGTCTCATTTGTTAACATTAATTAATGCATTCACTAACATTAACTAACAGTGAACAATGATAATTCTTACAGCATTTAATATAAAATGTTCATGTTTGTTCTCAAGGCATGAACAAATGTTAACAGATACAACTTATGATCTTAAAAATGTATTACGGTAGTAAATGTTGAGATTAGACAATTAATGTTGTAGATGTGTTGTTCATTGCTAGTAAATGTTAACTAATGCTAACAAATGAAACTGGTTATTATAAAGTATTTCCTTTAAATTTCACAGCGACACCTATTTATATTGCTATCTAATGCTGTTAAATTTTTTTTTTTTTTTTTTTTTTTTTTTTTTACATGATGTTAAGGAAACAATATCCTATCTGCAAGAAAAAGAAAAAAACTTTAAAGATAAATCAGGTTTACATGATTGAGTTGTGCATTGCAGAACCACCATGCAAAATATGTTGTACCAACATCTGTGTACCAACTAGCTGGGAAAAAAATGCTGAGAAGATAAATTCTGCCTGGAGAGGACATGTTTCATCATATCCCTGACATATTAAAGCCATTTGCTTAGAGGTTATTAGAGGTTAGAGTGTTCAAGGAAACCTGTGTGTGATTGTGCTGCCCACAGCTGAAATATGCGTTGACTGCTGTCCCCACATCTCTAATGCGAGTGGAAGAGCCCTTAAGCAAAAGTATTGTTATGTAATCAGTCTGTGCGATTGAAATCACCAGACCCACATTAATGGTTTGAACAAGATCTGGAGAAACTCGCATGGATCTGTGTTTAAGAGACAGACTGAACAGTTGAATTGTTCATCAAAACTCTACACACTGATTACACAATGTTTTTGCCTGAGGGCTCTCAGACTCACAACTTTTACAGAGCTTGAGTTTGAGTTGAATGTTTTGTGTGGAAATGCATGTGAAGGAACTATCAAAACATGATAAACATCCTGATGATACAAATGGGAGTGACTGTTTTATAAGTGACCCAAAAAAATAAAAGGAAGAAATGTTGAAAAAACAGAAGAGAATTTTTTGCTCATGATAGTAATGCTACATTTTTAAAATGTATATTATTTTTTTTTTTTTACAATAATAAGTATTTATTTACATTAATTATTAATAAAAACATTTTTATTATTGTAAATATGAATTCATTATTATTTGTATTGATTAATTATTATTATCGTCACAGTTCATTTTTGTTTCATCAGTCTGTTTAATCACATGTTTGCCTGTGTTCCTTTGTTCTCCTTTTCCCGCCATAATCAGTTACCATGGATATTCATTTAATCATAACAGCTGTTCATTATTTAGTTAATTATTTAGTTCATCGCCATGTGTATTTAAGTTTGTCACCTTCACTCATTCTGGCATTGTCATTCCGGTGTTGTTTTTGTTGTTCACACTGTTACGTTTGATCTTGTTGGAATCCTGCTTTCATATTGTTTTACTCTAAATATCTTTATTTGAACTTCATCCCTGTCTTCATCCTTTATCAGACAAACCGTGACAGAATACCTGAATATTACCCTTGCCCGTGCTGGGCTTCCACTGTTTTAATTTTCACTTCGCTTTTGCCAGATCTCTGAATAAACAGACTTAGATAATAAGACTTTGAATGAAGTTCCAAACGCAGGTTCGGGAGGAGCCTAAAACATTCAGTCCCATCAATCATCATTACGAGCATAAGCAGCAGACACTGCATCATCCCACTTACAAAATACTTCCGGCAGGCAGCCTTCCTCCTCCCCGTCTCCGTACCGCTCCACTGGGCTCCCTCCCTCGGCTCCACCAGAGACCGTCGTCCGTACCGCTCCACCTTGGCTCCTCCCTCCCTCCGGCTCCACCACAGACTGTCATCCGTACCGCTCCACCTTGGCTCCTCCCTCCCTCCGGCTCCACCAGAGACCGTCGTCCATACCGCTCCACCTTGGCTCCTCCCTCCCTCCGGCTCCACCAGAGACCGTCGTCCATACCGTTCCACCTTGGCTCCTCCCTCCCTCCGGCTCCACCAGAGACCGTCGTCCATACCGCTCCACCTTGGCTCCTCCCTCCCTCGGCTCCACCAGAGACCGTCGTCCGTACCGCTTCACCTTGGCTCCTCCCTCCCTCCGGCTCCACCAGAGATCATCATCCGTACCGCTCCACTGGGCTCCTTCCGGCTCCACCAAAGACCGTCATACGTTGCGCTCCACTGGGCTCCCTCCGGCTCCACCTTGGTCAGCCATCACCCTGCCTGCGCCATGGACTTTCAAGCCATCCACTGCGCTCCGTCTCTCAACCTCATGCGACTTTGATTGTGTTCTGTCACATTTATGCTTCGTTTTGGTTTCGTTTTGTCTACATCTGTCATTGGACAAACCGTAACATGTACCATTTTAATACCATTATTATAATTGTAAATATTAATGTATTACTAATTATAGTCGTTATTATAGTAATTATTAGCCTATTCAATTATTAATAGTTATTAATAATTTTAAATATACATAATTATGAATACATTCATATTTACCAGTTTATTAACATTATTATTATTATAAATATTAATGTATTAATAATGGTATTTCATTATTAATAATCATTTAGAAAATGTTTACATTTAAATAATTATTATTAATACTTATCTAATTTTATTATTATCATTATTAATTTATTAATAATGTTTTTTTTTCATTAATGAATAATAACAAATTATAAATATAAATAATTATTAAAGTTTTATTGATATTTACAATAATAGTAATAGTAATAATAATAAAAAATATATATATATTATTATTATACATTTTATTGTCTTGTTAAAATATAACATAAATGAAATGAGTAAGATTCGTTTTATATTAGCAGGTAAAGTCCATAAAATAACTAAAATAAGACAATAAATCTGAAATATCATAAATATTAACTCAGATAAGACAGATACCACACACTTCCATATTTCCATGAATTAGTATCAAAGGTGACTTTACTCATACAGTTATTAGAGCAGCTTACAGTATGGGGCTCTGCTGCAGCACTGATATGAGTATGCATTATTCATAAGCACTGAGCAAGTGTGTAAATTGCTTTAGCATGGGTGCATGTTGAAACAGTGTATGGTATATCTCTCCATGGCTAATGCTATAATACCCATATTGATTCCAACTGTTTTCAATTTTACACACACACAGCGTCAGCTTGCACATCCTTGCCATATCCTCCACAGAGCATATTACAATTTATCATCAGTGTTTATCGCACACTTGTCGCACTTTATAGCTCTTTGTGTTAACACCCGTTAAATTGTGCCATTTGCTATTGCAGTTTCACTCTTTCTTGTGGCATGGCGCACAATAAGTTTTTGGCCGATTATGTGTGTGTACACTGGCCTTTCAGATAAGAGCTAGACTGTCACGCCATCACCTGCCCATAAATACTGTTAAAATCTCCAGCTGTAATGTAACAGTCTCTTTTACATTAACTGTCTGACACTTCTGCAATTCAATGTGTGTGATTATCCTATAGCCTACTCATAAAACATTCAGACTTACGAGATACCAGTTAATCAGAGTAAGACAAAAACACATTTTGGAAGATATATGATGCATTGACTCATTATTTAAATTTAAAATTTGAACAAAAAAGGTTAGCGTATGCAACTGGAAATAATGTTAGATTACTAAAAACCTGTTTTCTACCACTTAAATCACAGGTGGTAAAAAAAAGCCACAGGATAAAGTTCATCCACAAATAGCTTTTCCATAAGCTGAGGTAAATACTGTATACAGGTCTAGAAGGTGCATGGTGTCATACACACAAATTCAAAACATCATAACACACATGACACTAAAATAATGCAATAAACATTAATTTAACAACATAGTATAAAAACCCTAATGTCCATAACGGAAGAAACGTTATTTCATTGAAAAACCATCAAATGTGAACATCAGAACTCTCACAGAGAAGTCTGGGAATGTCAATTTATGTAGTTTTTTTCCACTGTAAATTATAAAATGTGTTATTTTTCACTTTCAAAAGCTGTTCATTTAACAGTATTTTACTTGAAATGTCCCGTAAAATCTATTACAGTTTTTCTTTGTCAATTTACTGTGAACTGTGAAGGTTTTTACTGTAGGATTTTCAGTCTTTTACAGTTCAAATTCTGATCATTTTTAGCTGGATGATGAAGGTTTCCCATCGTATTGCCTGTGTAAATTTAATCATTCAGCATCATGTGGAAAAACTGTATGATCGTGGTCAGATGGCCAACATGTGGCCATGTCCTCTGTGGCAGCATCCCCCACCCCCCCCACCCCCTCTGCCTCTCTGACGCCTGTCCTTGAGGATAACCTGGCAAGGACGCCGCTACCCACTGTTTCATGTCTAATTGGCAGCCCCTATACCCAGACCCAAGGTGAAACTGCAGCGTGTGCACGCTTTGATTTAAGAGAGGACCGTGGTTTTCATTTGTCATTGATTCTGTCCTTTGAGACGAGAGGAAGGGAAAGCAGGGCCAGATCGTGTGGGTGGCTGATTTCTCAGTGTCTTGTTCGTTGTGGACGTCTCAGCATGTTTGGACTGTTGCAGTCTTGCTGAGGTGACGCTCACGGGTGTTATTTCTGGATTCCACCGAATGCTTGATGCCTATCTGTTCTTAACCCCCCGAGAGACTTGTCAAAATGTCAAAAATAAGAAATTCTAAATTTGAGGTTGTGCTATTTTTATCTATTTTATTTGACATCTTTCAGTGCCTTTACTTTATATCATGTCTGTCAGGTGCACAGCAGATTTGACTGAATGCGGGGGCATTTCTAGGATTTCAATCTTTAAGATCTGCCTAGCATGTGTTGATGGAGCTCAGAGGAATATGTCTTGCTTTAAGTGTAAAAGGTGACAACTTTTTAAATTAATATTAACATTACATCTGTTTGGCTGTATGTACCATTCAAAAGTTTGGGGTTGGTTTTTTTTTTTAAATGTTTTGTGCTCATTATTTTTATTATTGGTACTCAATTATTAATTGTTATTAATCAATTCTGATTTTGAGGTAGACATTGCATTCTTTACTCTCACTTTTGATCAGTTTAATGGATCCTTGGTGAATAAAAGTACAAATATTAAAACAATAAAAAAATAATCTTGCAATCAAACATGTTGAATGGTAGTGTATCATGGTATCTACCAAAAAAGATTTCAACGTTGATAATAATAAGAAATATTTCTTTAACACCAAATCAGTATTTCTTGAATTTTTTTTTTTTGATTTTCAGGATTATTTGTCAAAAAAAGTGTCAATTTCTTACAGCAGCATGCATGTAGGCCTATTTTGTGATTTCACTGTACAAATTGCAATATATTTATTATAGAAAAAAAGATACAATCTTAAAATATTTCGTAGGTATTATGTTTTTTCATTTGCTTAGTCTTTAGTACAATGAAAAAATGAAAGACAAATATTTAATTTTGAACAAATGTTGACTTTAAACTATACGTCCCTTATATATATAGGCCTATTATATCAAGGGGGTCCCTGGCAGGTGGATTATTATATTTGAGGATATGTGTGGTTGCAAAAAGTTTGAAAAGCCCTTCCCTAACCTGAGGCTCAGGAAAACAGTCTCAGTTGTTTCCTCCTCCTAATGCAATGAATTAATTTCAAGCTATACAGTGAATCCACAACTGATTGTCCTTTCATTACAGTAATGTGTATTGTGCCCATATTGTGTCAGATCTAAGTGTTGATGTGTTTATCGGTAAAAGCTGCAGAGGAATGACAGAGTGAGCTGCCACAGAGGAATCTGCAGAGGTCAAAGTCTGTCTGCGATCCAGGGGCTGTTTCTGCTGACTCCTGCTTTTCAATGGTGCTTCTTACAGGCTCCTCAGACGGCAGAAAACACTGAGACGGGAGGGGGAGAGAGAGCTTCCTTTCATTAACTCTCTATTCATATTGAATTTATTAATCTCATGCTGTTTCTGCAGCTTAACTAAAAGAAGCCGTGATACCGGCACTTTTCATCCATCTGCTGGTGGAGAGAGAGGAAGGGAAAAGAGAGGGAGAGAGATGAACAGAGCGACATGATTTCTAACAGTGCTGAAACTGCAAAAGACTGCAAGTGTGTCACATTATTTAGCGGCAGGGATGTTCAGTAGTTGTGTGTTGCTGGGAGAGCCAGTAGCCCTGCAGAACACCCGGCCTCGCATCAGGTGCACAACAAAAGCATCTGTCATGTCTGCATTTGTGTACAGGGGAATGTTCCTGCTAATCTCCTGTGTGTTCAACAGTGCTTTCCAGTCTTGCAGGCCTGGCCTCAACTGTGTACCATGGCGGTATCACAAAAGCAACCCAGGCTCCTAATGCTAAGTAAGAGGCCCAGACGGAATCTGCAGACTTTTTTTTATTCAGACTTTCTGCAATGATTTGGAGAGAAAATTCTGCAGAACATGATAAAAAGTGCAAAAAAGGGCTGAGATACAATAATATACTCCTATTTGTAAAACATTTTTGTCCATTCTATTAATTTATTTAAAAATTAATTAATTTAATTTATCTAAAAATTAATTAATTTAATTTATCTAAAAATTAATTAATTTAATTTATCTAAAAATAAATGGTCAAAGATGTCTGTGAGACTCATTTGTCCTGATATTATAATGAAAAAAAAATGAAAAAAGGTTTTGAAAAAGTATTCAGGTTATAAAATATCATGGTATCATGGTTATAAAATGATGTAGTAGGGCCTATGAATTTTGAGGTCGGTAATCAGTATGTTTTTGTTTATTTTATATATTTTATGCTCTTATGCTCAGCCAGGCTGGATTTATTTACAAACCAATTTATGCCATTCCCACACACACCTCGAGTGAATCGCGTCACTCGAAATAGCCGGAGCAACCCTTTTCTGCGGACGAGACCGCACGGGCGAGTGGCCTAGTCCCGCGAAAACCACCCCGACATGTTTCAAATATTTATAATAGGCCTAGTGATTCAGTGTAAGACAAAAAAAAATTTTTTTTGGAATACAGCATTGATTATGAATTTTGTTCGTTTTTTTACCAAAAAAGTTACAAATTAGTGCTAAAATGAATGTTTTCAAGTTTTAAAATGTAATTTATTCCTGTGACGGCAAAGCTGAATTTTCAGCATCCATTACTCCAGTCTTCAGTGTCACATGATTCTTCAGAAATCATTCTGATTTGCTACTCAACAAACATTTCTTATTATCAATGTGGAAATCAATGTGCTGCTTAATATTTTTGAGGAAACCATGAGACATTCCAACCCCCCCCCCCCCCCCCCCCAATTATTTAAGGAACATGAAATTGGCCGCAAACTTTTTAACAGTATTGTATAGCAGAGTTTAAAGTGTATACACTCACAGTCACATGTATTCAAGGTGTAAGAAAAATGTGTTGCTTATATTTTCTTAAGATTTTGCCATTTATTTATTGTGTTGTTTGTTAATAAACAAACAAGGGGCTGTAGAACATTTTGATGTGAATAGGATTCATCATAACAACCTGCTGAAAACTCCCTGTGTGAGTAAGTGAGATATATAAGTGAGAATATAAATGAGAAGTTTTTTTTTCTTTCCTTAGAGCAACAATAGAGAAGGCTTTCCCAGAGTTCAGCTGAAAAGATATTGAGCTTGACTGACACAATCTTACACGGTTCAGGGGAAGTTTACGGTTGGAGGCAGCCTCCGTCTGTGGTCAGCAGGTCCTCTCTCTGCAAACAGAAACAGAGGGGCAGAGATTCTTGTTCAATCCTTCAGTGTTTCTAAACAAGGACATCCAGCAGAGAACTCAGCCAGAGCCACAATTACCCCCTAAATGACCCATTCAGTGGTTTGAAGCTCTCACCAAAATAACCGTGAACCCTTACTGTGTACTCTGGTTCAGCTTGAAGAGCTAACAGGGTATTAGGCTGATTGCAGTGGTGGAAGAGCAGAGGTCCTTACACACTCTCTGGCTCTGGCTGATCCACACACCTGATGATGGGATGGGAGACATCTGGAACCAAAATCAAGCACCTTCATGAGTTAAACATTTTGCTGCAGCATTTGACCAAAATCATTTGCAATTAGACTTACATTGAGAATAGAACAATTATGAAGATAATTTTTTTTCCCACATGTAGCCTACACTAAAAGTTAAAAAACTTTTTTTAAAATGTTTTTGAAAGAGGTCTCTTATGCTCAAGGCTGTATTTATTTTATTAAAAATATTGTAATATTGTGAAATATTTTTTCATTTTAAAATAACTGGTTTGTATTACGATATTTCAAAAATGTATTAATAAAAAAGCTGCATTTTCAACATCATCCTCAGTGTCACATGATCCTTTAGAAATCATTGTAATATGCTGATTTGATGCTCAAGAAACATTTATTATTATTATACACTTTACTTTATAAACTATTACTTTAATTCACAGAAGATTCATTGATCAAAAGTGACAGTAAAGACATTAGTAATGTTATAAAAGATTTCTGCTGACAAAAAGTTTTCAGCACTGATAAGAACCATTATCAATAATTACCAATAATAATTGATAATAACTGAGCACCAAATCAGGAGATTAGAATGATTTATGTAGGGTCACTGAAGACTGGAGTAATGATGCTGAAAACTCAGCTTTACCATCACATGAATAAATTACATTTTAAAATGAAATATATATATATATATATATATGAAATCACACACTCTGTGATTAAACAGAGTGTGCATTAATGTGTAAAGCTGCATTAATTTTCCCAAAAATAATGAAAGTGTGAAATATTAGATTATTAATATATATATATATATATATATTTTTTTTTATAATCTAATATTTCACACTTTCATTATTTTTGGGAAAATTAATGCAGCCTTGGTGAGCATAAGACACTTCTTTCAAAAACATTAAACAAATCTTAATTATTCCAAACTTTTGACCAGTAATGTTGGTAATATTAATATTAATGAATGTTAATATTACATTTTGTACAATTTCGGTACTGTGTTGGCTCGCCACTTGATGTCGATTTTGTGAATGCATATCTGCATATATTCATATGTGTGTACTGAAGAAGCAGTCAGACTGCTTCTGTATTTACACGAATTACCCTTTTTGAACCTCTGAATCCCTCCTTGACTCCACTTTTGCTGAAAGGAGCAGGAAGGATATCACCACTTAGCCTGTGTAAACAGCAGGTCTGCTGTTGAACTGTGGCCCTGCAACTATTGACACACATTCCACTGACCATTGATGAGTCCCGTGTCTGCTAGCGGCGTGTCTTAAATCTGTGCGGCAATGTGTGAAAGTGTGTGTGGCTATCGGACAAACTTTTAAAGGAACCTGTCAGGAGGGTGGGGAATAATTAACATGAACATTTTATTTTTCATTATTTTTTTTACATTTAAGTATTTTTATGTAATGGATGACAGAGATAATAACAAACGATGAGAATATGTGAGAGTGTGTGAGAGAGATGTGTGTCTATTGTGATCTATTGTGTGTGTTGTTGTGGAAACCATATAAAAGTAAAAGAAACATATCTAAATGTAAAATTTCCATAACAGTGTGTGTGTGTGTGTGTGTGTGTGTGTGTGTGTGTGTGTGTGTGTGTGTGTGTGTGTATTGTAAATCAATGCAGCCATCATCCTTCCCCCTTCACATCAAAAGCCTTCATAATTTTACCTCTGACAAATATGCATTATCTAAAGTAAAAGTGTTTAATCTAGTGGACATATAATTTGAATATTATTACAAATCTATAGACCAAAAGTAAATCATGTGAAGCACCGGTGTGGCTAATAGGTTTGTGTGCTCATCGATGAAGTTTTCATTTTCTAAATGCACTTCAGCCAGACAAACCCCACTGCCATTAGAAAAGCAGCGAATGATGCTGGCATCTGATTGTTACATCCAGGGGAATACATCTCACTTAAACTCTTGAGTGAAAGTAATCTCATTCAGCCAGATGCGTGTCTAACTACGCCTAACACTCCACTGTGTATTATAT
This sequence comes from Phoxinus phoxinus, assembly GCF_949152265.1. Lineage (NCBI taxonomy): Eukaryota > Metazoa > Chordata > Actinopteri > Cypriniformes > Leuciscidae > Phoxinus > Phoxinus phoxinus. Next base: position 12,170,423 of record NC_136898.1, read on the forward strand.
TTCTGTTTGATAGTCCTCTTCACACACAAAAATGTGGAATCACATAAAAATGCAAGGACACATTCAGGGAGGCGCTCAAGTCCCTCACTAGCTGTATACTGTGCAGATATACTTGAACCTATTATGCTTGACCACTTACATTGTGACTGAAATTTATATGTTTTCAATTTCTTATTGATGTGTTGTCAACTGTAAATAAAAGTAAAGACTGTTTTGAATGTGAACATGGCTGGTGTAAATAGTCATGTGAACATTTTTATTTCCATATTTTATTAGTCATGTGAACATATTTATATTTCCATATTGTAAATCTTTTTTTTTATATAGGCTAATTACCACTGATCTGTATAAATTTAGAAATCAACATTTATTCCAGAGCCATATAAAGAAGTAACTGATTGATTTATGTTGTAAAAGTATTATCGTGAACATTTTTACATAAAAGGAAATATGCACATATTTATGGTTTATAATTTTCTTTCACTCACAATTGCCTGTAGGTAAAATATTAAATTATGTTACTTTATTATGTTATCAATGGTGCAGGTTTTTATTTATTTTAGTTTTTTGAAAATGTGACCTTTATCAAAACAAATAAATATTTATCAAATAAATAAGACCTTTATCAAAACTTAATTAAAACAAATCTTTACAAAAAAAAGATTTTTATTTTATTTTATTATTATATTTAAAGATATACGTTTACTACATTGGATTGTCCAAGGAGTAAAAAAAAGTGGGAAAAATAATTGGTATTAAAAAATAGGTTAAATTACCACTAGGTGGCGCAGGTTGAAAGTCTGCCAGTTGTAATTGTATCTGCTCAGTGACTCCCCTAGCGGTAGCGCCCGTCGTTTACAGTGTTGTTACGCCCCTCATGACCGCCGAGCAGCCAATGGGCTCCGGGAGGCAGAGTTCTCCCTGTGGCCGCCATTAGAGAAAGGAATCCATGAATTCAAATGGAAACCAGCAGGAACACAGACCTTTTACGCTTTTAAATGAAAATGAGCCATTTAATGTAGTTTCTCGTCACCTTTCGACGCTTTTAACGCGGAATGTTTTTCGTTTTTAAAGCGCTTTCGGTGGGGATGGAGGCATAAGAGAGCCGTTTTTAAGCTAAAACCGTTTTTAAGCCAAGGGGGAGGGGGGGAGAGTTGCCTCTTTTTGCTCTCCCTTTTCTTTTTCTATTTTAATAACACATTCCTCTACCTTTACATGTAATCTATTCCCCCACAGCCTCGTCGACGGTTACGGCCGTTATTTTTTTTTATTCTAATTCGGGCTGAACGCGGGAGGCGCGAGCGATCGAATGGGGCTGTTGAATTCCATTCCCCCACCGATTGTTTAAAAATAATTCCGTTCACATTCGACTCGAATTCGGAGAAACGTTCTTTTTTTTCCATGGAAAGCCCGATGGTGGGATGTTCGAGCGCGCAGTGAAAGGATGAGTTCTTGTTTCGTACCGAACGGGGCCAGCTTGGAGGACTGCCATTCCAATCTATTCTATCTGGTAAGAGATTTAAAAACTAAAAGGAAAAAGCAGCCATTTTTAGCCACCTAGCATGCTAACATCAGCCCCAGTGGAGAGAGAGCGAGCAGAGTCAGGGCCCAGTGTATGTGTGTGATTCAAACACACACTGCTTGTTTATATGCTTGTTTGTAAGCTTTTCTTAAGAGATTACATGTTTGTAGTATTTAGCACCAGATGGCTTAACGCAAAGCGACTGTGTGTTTTGATTTGATGTGTTTGTAAATTGCACGCAAGGAAGAGAGTTGGCAGAATGAAAGTTGAAGTTTCATTTTAACAGCACTTTTTTTTGGTGTGCAAGTAACGTTACAAATGACTGGTGATTTCTAAAATATATTATTGTAAGAGATGTGTAAAACAAAGCCGTTTAGACTTCAGTTCAAACTCCACGTTCTTATGTTCGGTGGTGTTTACATGAATGTTTACACGCTACTCTACAGGCTTATTTTGGGTCATTCCACGAAAAGGTGATTTAATGTCTCTCATATGTTTAAGCAATGCGTTTAACAATGCAAACCTGACACCAGGTTTGAAGTATTTTTCTAAACACGTAAACAAAAACACTTTTTTTTTAATCTCCATCGCATGCGTTTCCAACTGCATGCTTTATTATCAAATACGTATTTATGCTAATATAGTATTTTATACCTTGTGTTTTGCATTTTCTTTTCATATAATTAAAAAATAGTGGACATACAGTCTTTTTAATAAAATGCCATCACAAATGTTTATTCCAACGTTAAGTTGTCAACTTTCCATCATAACTTTACCTTATTAAAATGATGTGCAGTTCCATAACTCGAACGACTGTGTCAGAATGACATCATTCTTTCAGTATGTTTGTCTGCAGATTATTGAAAACGGGATGTTTGTAGAAATATCTGCCTTAAATTCTCCTTTCTAATAACAAACACTGTTATGTAATGACCTTGATCCAATGGCTAATAATCTATACAACTAGCCTATAACTAAATTCCAACATGTATTAAAGATGACAGTGCAGTTTGTAAACACTTAAATATGTTTATTAACAATCAATTAATATGATGAAAAATCTTACAGAAATTGACTTACAGTAATCACCCTTTCATAATGAAAATCCAGCCTTTTCATGGAATGGCCCTTTTTGACGGATTTGGTGTGTTTTTGCAATAATCATGTGAGCCATGCATCAGTTGACAGCTCAAAATAACCAGTGTTGGGTTTGGGGTTTACCTCATGTCTGCAATAAGAGACATGGGGTTTGAAATAGATCGGGCATTCCTGAAGCCTGCAGGGTTGTTTACGGCACTTTCTGCTCCCTAAACGCACGTGCACACACTTGTACACACACACTGGTGTCCCATTGACTTCTATTGTTGTTAGATTAAGCTAAGTATAACTACTATGGACCAGCCCTGCATTTTTAGGTTTGAGAACAGACAGTATTTGTTCTCTTTATGCAGATTTTTCATCGCTGAGAAGGTTTTGCTATATTTGACATTTTCATAAATGTGTCCCTCACTATTACAGCAAAACAAGTACACAGACACACTCTCATGAGCAGTGTCAAGGCCTTGTGGTGAATTATATAACTTCAGCTTATCCAGTTTAATGCCTGCTCTGTTTTATTACTGCCACAGCACAATCTCTGATATTGTCTGAAGATGGATGGCTCAACTGAGAAGTGAGAACTTGTTTGCACACTTAGTTTGAATGTATTGCTTGATCATTTGAATATGAATGGTTGCAGTTTTCCAGAAACTTGCTTGTGCTCTCAGTCTCGGAAGAGTTTTTTGTTGTTGTTGTTTAGTTACAGGTGTGCTTTTTTCCCCCCTCCTCACGTTTTCCACCAATGTCAATTACAATTGTTTTATTACATTTATCCTAGTTAAAAAGCGCCCCCATATGATCATGCAGAACAGCCCATCTGCATATTTCTCTGTACATGTAAGCTCTTAAAGTGTTTGACCCCGTTTTGTTTTGCTTGGTGTAATTTTAGCACACGACTGTAAGGCTCAACTCATGGGGAACTCTGTCTCACCTCAGCACACACATTTGCTGCCTCATAACACACACACACACACACACACACACACACACACACACACACACACACACACACACACACACACACACCTTTTTTAGTTTTACTGCATAATATTAGCCAGGCAGGTGGAGTAAATATGATTTTGAAATCAAGTGAGGAACTTTAATAAGCATCATCACCCAACAGCTAATGTCTAATGAAGATTTTATTACATGTTTATTCACTTTATTTATGTGTAGTGTAGCTATAAAAATGCTTGCCAGAGATGAACTTTAATGTTGTCTGATGCACGTTTTCATGCAATACGTCGCAGATACCTTGTGGCTTCCTGAGATTGACATTTAAAGTTTTGTTACACTTGTTGGGTTAGTGGGGGTCGTTCTGCTTGTGAACATCTCTTGAAGATGAAATCTTTCAGTTAAATGGATTTAAAACAGTCACAGTTTTTATCTGGAGTGCATGTGAAGCTATTTTCCTGTCTTTGGACGAATCTCCAGGGGCTATTGGTCTCCGGGCGCCGATTGACTTTTTTGAGTGGCTGAAGCAACGTGAGACAGACGCTATTGATAAGTGTCTCTTGGGAGTGAGAGCTACAGAGAAAGCATCCGATAGTTTTGGGCCGTTAGATGGAGTGCGTCTCAAGAAGGTTGTTGGTGTCACTTCACCTGTAGGTCAGCTGTTTGCTTTGATTCTCACTAGAAGCATCTGCTGTCGTTCCTGGCAGCACTCGGAGGAGTTCTTGTAAACTCCAGTGAAAAAAGGAGCGAGAGGAAGAAAAGATGTTGTGACAAAGGAGGAAGTTATGTGGAAGGCCATGACCCAGCAAACCACTCAAGTTTAAGTGGAAAGTCAAAGGAGCCAGATTCCTCAACCTGAACACGACTCCTGCTCTTAAAACACGCACACTTTCCATTGATGTTTTTGCATATTGTGGTTGCTGCTAATTTTAGACTATATGGAATTCCATCAACAACAGAAAAACTCTTTTTGGATAACAATAATTTTCAGCTGGAAAAGTGAATTGCTTCATGTGGTTGTTTACTTTGCTCTTACATTTCAGCCAAATTCTTCTTTCCGGCTTTAAGTCCGTTTTGACTTTTCCTTCTTTCTTTTTTTTCTCAGCTGTCAACGGTCTAAACTTCGACCTTTAGTTTTGTCCCGTTTTTAGTTTCAGTAACAAGTGTGTAACAGCTTTTGCTGCTGTTTTTTTCAGTGCATCCTCTGCAGATGTTCTCTTTGCATATTTTGCAGGTGTTTGATCTGCATTATTTTCCAACAGCTGCAACAAGTTTCACTTTGTAATAAATGAGCATTATGATGAACATGGCTGTACACACCTGGCTTAAGCTGTCTTTTTCCATCTCTGATTCTAACTAGGCGTGCACAAGAGAGATTGACCGCTGTTAGGCTTGCCAATGGTCAGGGTTTTTAGATTATAACAGTTAATGGTTGTTTTTATGTTGTTCTTCTTATAAACGCTGCCGTCCAGTTTATAAAAGCGGAGGTCTGCATGACATGTCCTGGCAAGTCAATTAAGGATGTGTATAACGTCACTGCATGTGTTATTAGTTAATTTGTGCTCTGATAATGTGGGTATTTTTATCCCCTTCCATATTTTTATTCCTTATTTTCTTACTTTTTTATGTATAAAATCCCTGCTTGCTTTTCTTCATAGTAAAAAAAACCCCCACATTTATTGTTAAGACAATTTTATTGTAACCCATCTCTATCCATCTTATTCTTCACTGCTTGTTTTTGGGTCTGAGTGTGGCTGATCTTGCAGTGGATCATTAAGGCAGGATTAACTTCTGGGCTGGGATCCGTTAAGTATTTCATAGTTCGAGTGCTGCTGGTCTAGGGTCTGTTCCATCACATCAGTGCCGTTTATCTTCGGTCTTAAAACCAGATAATAGATCAGCACTAAGACTTTTAGATGCTGCCGAATATGTGTCTTTTCACTGGTGGTGAGTGGCCTTACTGACAGAAGTTAACATAATCTCTCTTTCTCACAGGCTGACTTGACGGGGATAAAATGGAAGAGGTACGTGTGGCAAGGTCCGACTTCGGCGCCCATTCTGTTCCCGGTCACCGAGGAGGACCCCATCCTCTGCAGCTTCAGCCGCTGTCTAAAGGCGGATGTGCTGAGCGTGTGGAGGCGGAGCCAGAGGCAGGGACGCAGGGAGCTCTGGCTCTTCTGGTGGGGTGACGATCCCAACTTCTCTGATCTCATCCACCACGAACTCACAGGTAAGCTGTGGAGTGCAGCTTACAGTTTTGTTTCAAAACCTAGTGAGCTGGCAACCTGAAAAGCATTTTTGAGCATTATTTTTGAAAATCCATATTATCAGTGTGTACTGGTACTTTTGCACCAAGTTGATGCTTAAATAAAAGAGATGCTGCGATATGGGGTCATAGCAACCCTAGTGTCTTTTGATGCTGTCTAGGTAGGCGGCTCACTGTGTTTTCAGACACACAGTCGCTGACTCTAACGAATACTTCTTTTTGTTTTGCGTTTTTCAGTTTCTTTTTTCCTTTTCGCCCACTTTATCTCTCTTTTTCTATCGACTGTGGTCTCTCTGAATTTCTTCCTCCTTCCTCTCTCACACCCACACACTCTTTGTGTGTGCATTTTAGTTACTTGTCATCAAAATGTGCCGTAGGCCCAAGCAAAAATCTTCACTTTTTATTTCCATAGTCCCAGTACAGCAGTCAGTATCTGTCACTTGCCAATAAACCTAGAAAGTGTGCCATTAAGTTTATGCACGGTACAATATTTTGAATGCTTACAAGAACCGTTAGAGTGATAAAAATAGATCAAGAGCCTCTGCTTGTGTTTAAACAGACTGGTCTGAAGGTGTTTGATTCCTCTCTGTAGAAGTTCTCACCTGTAGATCAGTGTGGCAGGAGTAATGTGAAATGCATTTGTAATTGTGTTTTCTTTTAAGATCGGTTCTCGCTCTGCTAACCCAGACCTGAGGGTTATTGTTTTGGGTTTGTGTTGTATTGTGAGAAATGGAGCAGTGGAGTCTGTGTGATGCCGTCACTTCTCAAACGATGTGTGTGAGTGCAAATCCCTCGGTTAGATAAAAAAACAAAAGAAAGGAATAGGAAATATCGAAGAAGTTTTGCCTCATTTTTATTTCTTAAGCTCTTTGAAGGATGGAATAATGAAGAGCACTGAAGCATGAACGAGCCGAAAGCATCATGGATGTCTGCGGAAAAGCTTTCATTTTCTACCTTTCTCTCCTTCCTTGTTTTTTTTTTTCCTTTTCCTTTATGGACCAGGAAGATGGACCTCCCCCATCTTTATTCATGCCTTTTGCAGTGTGAAACAGAAGGAATGAAAAATGGGATGTAATAGAGAAATAGGAAAAGGCGATTTTTTTCTTATTTTTTTCTTATTTTTTTCTTCTTCTTTTAAATGTTTTTTTCCCCCATTGACCCACCCTCATTACCGTTCATTGTGCCGGAGGAGGGACAGAAATGAAGCCTTATGGGCAAAAGAATAACCAATTTACCCATTCCATAATATCACCCTCCACAAGAGATATTGCTGTATTTTCCTTTCGTTTGGGAAGATGTTTGCTATAATGGCTGCATTCCTGTTGTGTCTCTTGACTTTCAGAGGAGGAGTCAGACATGTGCTTCTCTCCTTCTCTTGACACCTCTTGTTTCTTTCGTCACTTGTTGGTCCCCGGAACAGGGTTCCCACGGTCAAAGGAAACCCTGGAAATATTAGGACATTTTCTAATTGAGATTTTGAAAAATATATATTTTTCTCCTGACTATGCCCTGCTCAAAAATATTTATTTAGTTAGAGATTGCACATCTAGAACAGCTGGAAAAGTCATGGAAGACTTTTCATTGGTCATAAGGTGTTGGGGAAATCTGTTAAATGAACTCTAGTTAGTTCAAGTGTTCATTTTATTGCAGATGAAATCGCAATTCATTTTATGTGAGTGCTAATCCAGATTGTCAAATGTCGCATTAAACTGTGCACTTTTAATTTGTTCCTCTTGTAGGCATCTGTGCTTCTCTGTTCAACTAATTCAGGATCAGATAAAGTGTCAAACAGCCTGTGTGTCAGGACTAAATGTTATACTTGTGGTCGTCTTGAGATCAGCAGGGTCGTTGCCACTTGACCTTCTCTCCTTGCGACAGACGTGTGAACCTGCTGCCCGCTCGACAGCTCTCTTGACGCACACTTCTTGATGTCTTTTTCACACACACATGCTGTTGTCTTTCTGCTGGCCTCCTTACAAACACTGTTGAGACCCACGGGATGCAGTAGTTTAAGCTTCTAAGACGCACACACACGTAAATATATTGGCCTGCGCTGGACCACAGAGCACCTGATTTAGATCTCGACTGGCACCCTGGCAATAGAGGTGTGAATCGGTGAACAGCAGGTCCAGTGAGACTTTAAAGGGGATAGAGAGAGAGTGAAAGATGGCACTATCACTTATTTTGTATGCTGCAATTGAGGAATGCATGTCTCAGGATATTTCAAGAACCAAGTGTGGATGGGCCATAATTGTCTTGCCATAATTCAGACATTTGTGTCTTCACGTGTTAAAGTAAGGAATATGCTCAGATCTGTGCGTTTAACAGGCTTTTTTCCTCCAATCAGATATATATATATTTTTAAAGCATTTAAGTCCTTGTTATAGTGCAGTGATGAATTTACAGTTGAGTTGTCAGTCTGGGAATCTGCATCAGGGTGCATTAGCATTTACATTACAAATACAATGTGGTCACATGCTTTTTTGATTAGGGCTGTGCGATTAATCATAATTGATTTTTGATTTTAGGTAAAACGAGGTAAACCGATTATTTTGCTACTGCCGCATTCCGTCCCGCACACCTTCCTTTCCTTCGCAGCGGTGCACTTTCGTTTCTCCCTTAAGCCGGGTGCACACTGTGCAATTTATTATCGTCCTTTATGATTGTTGCTTGTCAGACTGTACGAACATGATCCAAGATCTCAGCTGTCATTAATGTTATTGTTAATATTTTTTTTGTATTTAGCCTTCATACAAGAAATGTGAAATCACTGTCAAATAAACATAAGTTAATAACTCACTCAACTTATTAATATACTTTAACTTTAAGCTATATGCTAATATAGGTTGATTATATTATTCTTATAGATTGAAAAAAGTGCATCAGCCAGGATAAAGAACATGAAAAGTGCTCAGTTGCTGCAGAAAACAAACCAAAAAAAGTGAGCAACAACAAAAACACATGTTGCTGAGGGACATTTTAAGTGTTGATGACACCCTGAATCACCCTTCATTTTGATTGATGAATCTGAATGTAGTGTTTACATGAACGCTAAACAAGTGATTGGGTTGTTGTGTGCGTGTTTATGTCACAAGCTTCAAATCAGAATAGATTTTTTGACATGTGCACACTGCACACATATAGTTTCCAGCTGTCTGCACATAATAACTCCATTCGCCGAATCCGCCATTTTTGTCCGGCAAAGCAGTCAGGAGAGTTAACTTAGTAGATTAACGTTGGAGGATTTGTACTTGAAAAATGGAGTGTACTGACGTCTTTCCACGGTTAAAACAACATTACTTGTGTTCATTCATGTTTATTTGATGCTATAAATAAACTAGAAGGAAGAGATGATCGGTTCACGAGCAGCTTTAACTGATGCTCTACAGCGATCTGTCAGACACATTAAAGAGCCACAAAACGGTATTTATTGTTAAAATTTCTTGACAAAATTGCCAAATTTGAAAGTTGAGACTTTGTTTCATATCAAAAGTAACCTGTTCTGTCCTGTCTGTCGGCGCGTTATCAGTGTCCTCTGCTCCGCGATGTACTTTTCACTGCGTGAGAACATGGTGGGTCGTGAGAGCACCAGAGCGGCGTAGCTTGGTGGACATAGCAACAGTAACTAAAGGGGGCGGGTCTTTGCGAACGGTCAATTTGGAGACGATCAACATATGAACCGTTGTGCCGTGCTGCTTATATTTATTACGCAGTAAAAATGAAAACGTAAACGTAGCCCATGCCTGTAATATATATAGAAATATCGGAAATGTGTTAAAAATCATATCACCGTTATTGAAAAAAATAATATTGCGATACATTTTGATATTGAATTATTGTCCAGCCCTATCAAGACGCGTTAAAAACGGGCGCACGCGAGGAAACTTGTCCGGAGTTTTACATCATCAATCAATGACGCGTTTGGTGATGTGAGCTGCATTACACAAGGGATTGAAATAGTTGCTACAAAGAAATCTCAAATGTTAATTTTGGTCACGGCTTATCTTGAAAAATAAAGACAATTTGACGGCCGTCTTGGGAGAAGCCACACTGCAGGACTGTGAGTCAAATCTTCTGACACTGCCAGAATTTCGTCGGAGATCGCAACGGTCATTAATTGGCCAAACTAACATTCAAAGACTTCAGATTTTTGCCTAGGATCAGAGGATTCTTTTAGGATTTGCTAAATTTGTCTCAGACGGCCAAATCGCGGCCAAAATCGTACAGTGTGCACCCGGCTTTAGCCAAACTTAACATCCAAGTCTGCCGAATAAGTAAGTGTTGTAAAATGCAGTCTACTGTTGCTAAACTGTGGGACGCAGCTGATAGTAAACGGTGTCATTAAAAGGAAATTAAGCTGCGAACGCGAAGAGCGTGCATAAGCAAAGTATACTGTGGGTCTCGGATTCAAATAGCCTACACACAAAATGCTGTTATGTAAACAGTTGAGAAAGAAAACTGGTGTGTAACAGTATATTGGATCCTTGTCGCATAATAAATCTGCTGCAGTCAAAAGACAATGATAAAATCAATCTCTGCTCTTAAATGAATAACTTTTGTAGCTTTAATAAGGATTACTCTATATTTAATGTATACAGTGAAGACTGCTTTATTCAGTAATCAGTAATATGTATTATTACACAATAACACATTAATACGGTATACTTTATTCAGTTTCAGTTACTTTATTCAAAAACATTCAGTTTCTTTTGTAGGCTGTTTGAACCACATTTACACCTGTATTCAACACGGCTCGCTTGTGATTGCATGTTAATACCAAGCATAAACTAAGAGACTTTATATTGGGTTGGTGTCTTCACATCTTTATCCCTCCATGTTTGTTCCCTCCTCTCATAGTTTATCCCCCTCATCAGATCTACAGCTTGTTAAAGTCTGAAAATTTTGCAGCAAGTGCCATTCCTGTCTGCTAACTAATCGCTCCCATCCCAAGGGAAGAGCAAGTGAAGGAAGAACTTGACGGATCTTCTGAAGCCTTGTATTTAATCACAGAGCGAGTGGAGGAAAACATGGAGTGCTGTTTCGGAGAAGTAATGAGACAGGAGGCCATTTGGCTGATGTTTGAGAGGGAACTTTTCCCGAATCTGAATGGAACGTGGGAGAGAACCAATCCCAGTGCTCCACTTGCTATGTGATGGAATGATCTGGAATAACCGAACTGCCATTGGAGTAAATGAGCATCTCCTCGGTAGACCATGGCCCTCTATTTTTATGTAAATGTCCGATCGCCTCCCCTCCCCCTTCCTGCTCTCTGTTCCCGTCGGTGGCGCTTGCTGATGTCGGTTCTATCCAGGGGCATCCACAGAACGAGACATGAATAAGGTCTTTTTTCCCTCCTCCTTTCTGTCTCTTTCTTTCCCTCCCCTCTGCTTTTCCTCTCTCCCTTTTTGCCTCCCTCCTTCTTTTTTTTCTTTTTTCCTCTCTGATCTTTTTTGCATAGAAATTAAGGAGCTGTAGTCTGTCTGTAAGGGTAATTGCTGTAGGGCTCATTTCTTCCTCATTTTTCCTCCTCTGACACTCGTCTGCTACACTCTCTCGCTCCCTCCCCCGTCTGCCAGTCTCCCTGTGGTGCGAGTTGTGCTGGCAGCTTCTCTCTCTCTCTTTTCTTCCTGCTCTTCCCTGTTCTCTCTCTCCCTCCTCTGGCTTTTTTTCGCGAGGGCTACCTGTTTACCGCATAGCTCAAAGACAGCTGCTGGTGATACCCATTATGCTGAAGGCTGATGGGCTTTCAGGCTATGAAATTAAGGCTCATACCGACTTTTTTTTTTTTAAACGACATGTTTAAATTTATGATGTGAGGAAAAAGGAGCGCATAGTCTTTGTTATTGGAGTATTTCCTTCCATATATTTGTTGAAGGTAAAGTGTGTTTTCTGACCACCAGTTGCTCTGAACAGAATTGCAATAAATGTTTTGTTTTTAAGAGGTTTGCCACCAAAATAGTTAGTTATAGAGTTATACAAATAGTTATTTTAGGTATTTATTATTTTTATTTATTTTAATTGACTATATTGACTATTGACTATATACTTTATACTTTTGTTGTATATACATGCTCCCCTGGAAGAAAATTTTGTACATTTTAAAGATTCATTAATTCATTAATCTGGTGCACTTTGAGTCCCGAATCCGCTGTTAAAAATAATCCACCCGCCAACCGCCCAAACCTATGATATTTTCTGATTTAGATATCTGATCATCACATTACATGATAATATGGTAAAATATCACACTAAAGTGGGCTGCTTTAAAAATAATATTTATTTAAAATAAAATTTCTTCTTTTGGCAAAATTACATTTCCTTAATAGCCTAAACCGAGGTTTCCTTCAAACTTCCACCTCATAATTCTCTATGCAGGAAAAACCCTGTATATATGTATATATACATTTTAGTGCTGGGCGGTATACAGGTTCATACCAAATACCAGTGTTTATTTTTATTATGATACATTTTTTATATACCGCAATACCGGTCGGTGTATGTCGCTTTAACAACGTTCGGAATGCGGCACGACACTGTTTGAGAGGATCACTTTTCACTGTTGCACTGTGGTGAGACACAGCTGTATGTGTTACTAAGTGTGATGGTGAGGATGGATAGGTTAAACTATAATTGATAACTGTCAAATTTTATTACTGTGCGTTCACACCTCCGCCGGCGAGAGTGATCGAATGCTTGGTCTTTTTTTAAACTTTATTTAAAGGGGCCGCAAAACAAACAAACACCAAACAAACAAACAGTCAAAAACTGACCAAGTAGGGTATAAGTTAACCTCATGGAATCTTTTAATTGTGAAAGCAAGAAATTGATCGATGGAAAGAACTTAAAAATTACATGTTTGCAAACTAAATAAAACAGTTAAAAGCCATTTATGTGGTGTCTTTTGTGTTCATGGTTAAGTGCTAATCTAATTTGCATTCCCGCTGAAAAACAAGCATTCTAGCACGAAAATGTTGCCTATAAATAGTAGAGATGCACCGATTACAATTTTCTAGGCCGATTCCGATTTTTCATTGAGTTTGACCTGCCGATACTGATTTTAGCCGATTCCGATTTTTCATTGAGTTTGACCTGCCTATACTGATTTTAGCCGATTCCGATTTTTTCTAACCACTTTACAGCACACACAAATATTTATTTTCTATATATATTTATTTTATAAACACCATATACTTTTAACCAAACGGGCGTAATTCACAAGGTTTCCTACATGTGCGTTCCGTGTGCACGTGTGATGCTGATGTTGCGCGATGTTAATCATGCCGAGTCACAGTGCATTTGACCGGCATAAAATCGACATATGTCAGACTGACCGGCCGGTCGCCGGTCATGGCCGATCACGTGAAAATCGCCCAATTCCGGTCACCAGCCGATCAATCGGTGCATCTCTAATAAATAGTGTTTGGTGCCTTATCAAATTCACATGATCAACCTCTCCTCTGTTTTGCTTGGGAACTAATGTGGTCGGAACCAAAGTTTACATGACTGCGTTCTCTGAAATTCTCTCAAGCGGAGGACTTCTACATTCCGATTGGTTGCCGCCGAACCGCATCATCACCATAAAGTTGACCTGATTTTAACTTTTCACGCCACTCTCGTCGTCCAAGACGCGCCTTCCTCGCCGGAGTTCGCTGCGGGCTCACATTGAAAATGAATGACTTTGATGCTCTCGCCGGCGGCAGTGTGAACGCACAGTTACAGTGTTTCCCATTCCCATACATTGGTTAACAATATCAACACGGCCTTTCTGAAAATTTAGTTGTGGTTAGCATTGACATTGTTGAATAAACATGAGCACTGCACGTTTTAAAACGCAGCACGGGTGTTTTTATATGAATTTATCTTAAGTGAACTGACGGTCTTTAGAAAGTTTCGATGTTATTTCCATTGAATCTTTATCTTTCCTGATAAAGCAGCGTTTATGAGCATTGCTGCTTTTGTGTTCAGCCGTTAGTAAGGAAACCGCTATTCCTACCGCTCCTAAAGCGCCTCCTGCTAGCACCTCTTTGTAAACAGCCAACCTGTATCAATACTAGTGTGTAATTTTTTTCTTCAATATTCACTCATTACAGTAAAATATGGCATTCTATGTCATCGGCATAAAAGCTAACGATGCGATGCATCGATTTAAATAAGTGTGCATCGGTTACAAGTGGCATTTGTATCGCGATGCATCGTTTCTAACATATCTGCAGGGCCGGATTAAGAGTTCAGAGGCCCCTGGGCACAATGACTTGTAGGACCCCCCCCCCCCCCCCCCCCCCCTTAACTTAATATGCAAATGAAATAAACATATTTATTTTTTCAGCTATGTGTATTTAACAACATTGAAGAAAGTCATTAAATGATATGAAATATGAAAATAAAACACAACATAGACTTCACTGTATAAATTGTACATTGATTCTTATTAAAGCTACTATTAAAGTTCTCAGTCAAGAGTAAGGGATTTGCTCTTTGTATTTTGTTGTTTTATTAACAGGGACATTTTTAATTGTCATCATTTAGCCTACTCTCTCAAGCCGTTTCAAACCCAAATAAGTCTCCCTCTTCTGTTGAAAATAAAAGTTATTTGGAGGAATGTGGGTAACCAAACAGTTGATGTACCCCAGTGACTTCCATAATAGTTTTTTATGGTCAATGGGGACCAGCAACCGCCCGGTTAGCCACACTCTTCAAAATATCTTCTTTTGGGTTCAGCACAAGAAAGAAATTAATACATGTATGAAACAACATTAGAGTGAGTGAGTAAATAATGACATCATTTTAATTTTTGGGTAACTGTCCCTTTAAGGACAAGCGGCAGCATGTTTACTATTAGGGCTACTGTCACTTTAAGATCTGCCCGCGACGAGTCTACACGCATTTGACAAGCAGATTCTTTTTCTTTTTTTTTTCTACTGTTCTTTCACTTTAGACATAACCAACTTTGTTTATGTAAACCTTGTGTGTATTTGACAGTATTAGAGCAATAAGACTCGAAAGATAACTTAGTCCAGTAACCAGGCGCTGTTAGACAGGCTTTTAGTGCATGTGCGCGTCGGCGGGTGTAACGTTATTGCGCTCAGAAAAGCGCCCGTTAGAACAGCACACCAGCAGCGAATGCCATGTTTAACCGGGAAGGCTTTAAAGCACATGGAAATAATTATTTTTTATGAACTACAGTGTCCCGTTCCTCTGAATTTCATGTGGATATACGTCGCGCTGTACAGTATGTTGAGACGGAGGCGCCAGAACTGCAAACTGATAGAATGCACGATCCTACGATATTTCTTCAAAAGCAGATCGTGGAGACATTTTAATCATAATATTTGACGGTGCCCAGGGCCCCTTAGATGTCCTGGGCCCCTGGGCAATTGCCCAGTTGCCCTAATGGTTAATCCGGCCCTGCATATCTGCATCGGTAAAAAACTATTTATTCATATATAATTATTAGTAGATGCGCTATGCTTTTACTATTTAGAAAGTGACCAATCATGTGTGACCAATATTTTATTATGTAGCTGCTGCGTTCACACCGAACGTGGATAGAGCGTCTGGAGCAAGTGATTTCCATGTTAAGTCAATGTAAAGACGTGTTTAGCGTGGTGCGATGGATGCGATTTCGCCTCATTCGCGCATCCAGTTCGACTAGATTGATTTTTCCTTTCTGAACTGTTGCTCAAGCGCGTTCTCTCATCTCCACTGCTGCAGCTGCTCTATGAATATAACGCATCACAACACTACGGAGTGCGAGGCGTGTCCTGAGTCACCTACCTTTAAACCTTAAAGTAGGACATTTAAGTTGATCTGGTTTACAGAAGCCTGTGACTAATAGTTTTTCATTTTAATACAGGTATGAAAGACCTGTTTGTGAAAGTTTTTATTATTTTTGTTATTGTTTATGTTAAAATAGCACCTGCTTTCTGGTCACTGTTAGCCTACCTGCTGAAATCACATTATCTGCTGGCAAGTTACGGAAGATTTCTTTGTTTATCCCTTTCACTGTTAAATGTGTAAGCTGTTGAAAGTGTAACTGGGGAAAGAATGTCTGTTTTTATTTAATCTTTTGGTTTTGTGAAAACCAAAGCTTTTGTTTTTGAAAGAGCCATGCGTTAAAAGTCAGATGGCACTTAAGCTAATTTATGATTTGCTGTATGTCTGAACAAAAAAAATAAAAGTTAACTATCTATACCATTTTTTTAATTGCATAGCATCATATTTTTCTCCATTGCATCGTATTACACTGAATCGCATCACGTTGAATCGAATCGAAAGCGTATCGCACCGCATCGTAATACTAGTGAATCGTATTGCATCGCATCGGTAGCTGCTTATATGTATCTTTAATGTATCGTATCGTTGGCTATGCATCGAAATGCGTATCGCATCGGCCTCAGTTATGGAGATGCACATCCCTACAATCTACTGCAGTATTTCCCTTCTCAATCAGTAGAAAATGTGACTAACACCCAGTCATGCTTGGGAAAAAAAAGAAAGAAACGATATACCGTGAAACCGGTATAATCTTGATAAATAAATAAATATATTACTAAAAATTAATTATTATATAAAATTAATTATAAAGTTACTGTAATCATAAACTGTATGTTGTTTTGCATTAAGTACAGTTACTAAAGGGATTACTATAGGGAAAATGTAAATATTGTTCTCTTATTAAATGTACCATTGTTCATCCATAGTATCATACTAAACTGACTGACAGCTTCAGTGATTATAAATGGAGCACTCTTAACTTGCTTTCTTTGTAATTCAGGCACAATTGAAATAAAAGTTTTTGTTTTTCATGAGACTTTGTGCCTTCTTACTTTTCCATATATTAGGCAGTGGAAGTGGCTAATAAGTCAACAAGTGCTCCTCTGCAGCTATCTACTGGTTATAGTGGTAATTTCATGTATTTGTTTAAAAATAAAATGTTTGTTTGCCACAAAGTGTTAGTTTTCCTTCATCTTTAAACTTTGTTTACGGATAATAATTGTATAATATTTAGAGCTTTGACGTGATGGAAAAAGTGTGAAACAATCGAAAGCCCTTGTAAAGTGCTTGAAGTTCAGTCACAAAAGGTTGTATAAACCCATATAAACATTTGACTATTTATGCCACAATACCATGGTTACAGTTAGCATTGCATTAACTCCATAGTGAATGTTGGTGATTTGTGGATTGAAAAGCCTACTACAACTTGTTCTTTCATGGCACAATGTTTCTCCTGGTTTAGACATCAGCGCTGTTTGATCTGATATGGTTTGTAACAGAATTCTGGGCTGAATTTGAATGCGTCCCACTTAGTGCTGTGTTGAAAAAATCGATTCACCAATTCTAAATCGATTTTCATATTAATTTCTAAAGATCGATCCGTAACTCAGAGGATCGATTTAATAACAGGCCTACATTTTCCCCATAAACACACTGAGACACGGCGACCGGCGGCGCTGCTAATGCGGTTTCTCTGAATCCACTTGTTGACAAGAAAGGAGGAATGAATCGTTCACAGCGCGTTTTTTGCGCGTGCAAATTCGTTTTCCAGGCGCGCCTCTGTTCATGGTTGCATAGCAACGGCAGACGCAAAGGGAAAGTATGCGCTTGTTGAGAGGAGAAAGCGGTGCAAACTCGTGCAAACTGCGCTCTCCATGATGACGAGGAAGTATCAAATAATTAATTGATTTCTAGCCCTTGCATTAGCTTTACTACTAGATATATTCATTGAGATGAGAAATAAAAAGCCGCCCTGTACAGCTATGATCAGCTGTTCGGCCGAGCTTTTCATGTTGTTACGGAAAGGCCGTAACAGGCTTGTTTTTGTCACATGACCTGTTGAGATGCATTGAGTGCTTCTCACTGAATTTGCACGCGCATAAAACGCGATATGTGAACGGCCCCCTAAAGTGGTATCGTGTGCGGTTGTATCTAGTTTAAAAGGCCTTTTAAATATGAACGCAGTTTTGGATTAAATAAAAGGACAGTCAATTAAGTCAAATAAAACACGTTTTATCTCCTGTTTAGTTGGTAACACTACATTAAGGCCTTATCTAACATCAATACATTGAGTGAACAATACATTTTTACAACATTAATGTATGTTTGTGAATGTAATTTAATACAAACACTTGATTGTTCATGAACAGTTAAAACTTTTGATTTTAAAAATATAAGATCGGATCAGATCGGATCGAATCGAATCGAATAATGATAATCGATTCAAGATCTTGAGAATCGGAATCGAATCGATTCTTGAAATTTGAATCGATACCCAGCACACTAGATCTCACTGCAATGTTATTTATTCTGCAGTGAGTTCAAATGCTTTCTCACTGGATCTCCCCGCGCTGTGTAGTAACGGTGTCATGTGATCATCCTGCCAGTAAACCTGTTCTGAGCTTGCCTTGCGCTGTCTATTATTTCTCAGAGCTAATAAACGTTCCACACCGCACACCTCAAACGAGTAGCACGTTTCGTTCCACTTTTGTGTCGTTTGATGTTTCTCATATGCAACAGAAATGGCAGCTCTTATCAGTTGGGCAATGTGGTAGTGGGACAACAATATTCTTGGTTAATCTTCAGCTCTTTGCTATGTGGGGCCACTGTAAAACTAATTGTCCCATGTAGTACAGAAATTAAATGATGCACCTTTAATACAAGTGTAAGTTTGGGCAGTAAGCCAAGTACACCAAGAGCCTGTCAGTCGCAGTAATCCCAGGTTGACCTCTGAGACTCTCCCACCAACATAATGACACAAGTTGTGATGAACATCCTTTATTAAGTATTTGTCCAGATGTCACGTCGGCCATGACTCTTAGGCACACTGGTGGTGTCCAGTCAAGCAGCTTGACTGGAACTGTTTGTCAGACACATGAGCCGCCTTGCATTTAAGAGCAGGAATCTTCTACTGGCAAGCTGTGTAGTGTGAACCCTCGGGCCACAGAGCTGAGCTGCTCAGAGAAAAGGTTCTTTGAAAACATGTTGGATCCCATCTACAGAGAGAGAACTGAGTGCTCTGGAGGAGATGATGTCTGCCTTTGCCTTTCTTTGACATCACTGCGTGTCTGAAGATCTTTGGGGTGGTTGTGAGTGAGATCATCCCAGCAATGTCATTTGTAAATCCTCTGCTTGCTTTGACCTTTGACCCATTGCTGGAGAGCTTTGCCTCCAACAGGAAATTATGTCAGATACAAAATGAAATAAGACAAGTTCTTTTGCTTCAGAAGGTGCGTTGTTGTCCCTCTCAATTTCCCTGACCCTCCTCTGTTTCCGCAACGCTTCTCAAGTTTTAAACAGACTTCGGATACCATAACAGTCAAGCAATGTGATCAGACAATCACACATTGTGCCAGATGCCTACCAGAAAACAACATGGGTCTTGTACAGACACATTCTGTTTAGTGTTAAGACATTTCTAGGTCACCTGAAATTGGTGTTATTTCATTTGCTTTATTGAAGGAGAAAGATTTGGGTTGATTTACACTGCTGGTGGTTAGCTGCCCGGCATAACGCACAAAGCTCCTTTTTTTTCTTCTCACCGTTTGTGAGGTCGTGATTTGTATTTTTTATTTTCTGGTAATTTTGTTGTATCATTTGACTTAAGGGCTTAGTTTAAGGGCTTTGTTGCAAGACTGTGTGTTATTCCTCTAATGACAGGGCTTGTTTGGTTTCGTTAAAATGTGCAATTGCAGTTGTTAATAACAATCTATTTTATACCTTTACTGGTAGTGCTTGCAAACATCAGTTTAAATTGTACTTGAAAGTAGCTTGTGTTTGGCTTAATGGTCAAGACCTGCAGATATGTGAAATAGGTCAATGATTTAATGTTTTTAGATTAAAGGAACCTGGTTTAAACTGTTTTTGGGTTATTTTGGACAGTGTTTATGATATGCATTTTTAGTAGGGATTGATTAGGGGTGTACAGGTTGAAATGAATCAGTTCGGTTTTTATCACTGTTGTCTGTTTTTTTTCTTCTTCTCCTGAATTGTGGGAGAATCGCGATCTTCATTTTACACACACACAAAAAAAAATTGTGATTCTCAATTTATCCTGAATCGTGCAGTTCTTTTTATTATAGGTTTTTATTATGTTTTCATGGTTTCGATGTGCTATGTTCAGGGAAAAAGGACTACTGTCAAATAACGTAACGGTACTACGTTTTTGTGGAAACTGATAATTTTTATTCATTGATGAAAAAAGCAGCATTTATTTAAAATAGATTTTTTTTGTAGCCGTGTCTTTACAGTCATTTGTGATAAATTTAATGCATTCTTGCTGATTAAAAGTATTAATTTCTTTAAAAAAAAAAAAGTACTTACCCTAAATGTAAGAATGCAGTATCTGAATGTAATGACACAAGAAGTGTTAAAAGTTTTTTGTAAAAAATTTGGAAAAAAATAATAATAATATTGGAACTGGTAGAATTGACATCATATAGATGTAGTATCTATTGCCGTTTTTCCACTGCATGGTACGGCACGCTTTGTGGTGCTTTTCCACTGCATGGTACGGTTCTGCTCACTTTGTGGCGCTTTTCCACTGCATGGTACGGTACGTTACGGCACGGCTCGCTTTAAATGGTACCACCTCTGTTGAGGTTCCAAGCGTACCGTACCGATACTAAAATGGGACGTGAAACACTGCAGATCACTGATTGGTCAGACAGAATCGTCACTACCAGCGTCATTGTATTTGCGCGACACTAGACACCAAACCCGGTAGATTTAAATAGTCAGTAACAGCCACCGCTGTAGCACCTGTTTTTAAACTACTTGCTTGAAGAAAAAAAAAAAACTTCCAAAAAAGAAATCGTGGTCAGTTTACGAAGTGCAGACGCTCCTCTCGTTGGTTGCCGAGGAGCGGGTAAACTATAACGATCAGTCTATAATCCCACCCACTGAAGCGTAACCGTACTGAGCTGTACCGAGCTGTACCATGCAGTGGAAAAGCGCCATATGGTATTGGCTGCAATCGTTATTGATAATTTTCCTAAGTAATCTGTCTCTGAAATGCACTTACAATTTTCAGCAAGTGCTGTTTGCTGCTTGTGTTGTGTCTGTGCTACTGAAACTATGGTGTGGTCAGACTAGTTCACCCTGTCCTGATGATGCATTGGCTTTTGTACTTAATTCCCCAAACCAGAGACAAGGGGTAGCCCTGCCTCCTCCTTCCTCCATCTTTATGCTTTTTTCCCCTTAGCGTTTCTCTCTCTCTTACTGTGCTCTCCTGTCATCTTTGGAAATAGTCATTAATTAGTAATTGAAGCTCTCCGGTCCTTGTATGGCTCTGCACTCAAAATCAGAGAAAAGGAACAAATGAGAGCGAGCGAGAAAGAAAGGAAAGCCAAGGGCACAAGGAGAAGAGAAAGGAATGGAGGTGCATATAGAAAGAGAGGGAAGACGGATTACAGCAGAGGATGAAGATGAGGTAGAAAGAATTAAAAAAAAAGATGGAGATAAAGAGAGATGGAGAGAAAGAGACAACAGAGAAAATAAGCAGGAAGAAAGAGAAGAGGCTCTTGTAGCGCGCAGCTCTGGCTCTTCCCTGGTCTGGCGCAATCCCCTGGGGCCAATGGTTGAGCAGACATTAATCTCTCTGTTTAATGACCCTACAGCTGATCTAATGACTCCTGCATAGGAACCTGTGGCTGTAGGGAGCAGTTCTACACTAAGGGGCAGGGCTCACTGTCCTGCTATTATGAGCCCATGTGTGTCTGAGGCATGATAATATGGTACTCACTGCTGGTGTACTGAATAATACAGGGAACTGCTGAAAAGACCAGCATGTTCTGGCCTCCTAGTTGTGGTCAGGTTAGGGTACAGCTCTGAATCTCTCTTATTGTCTCTACACATGGAATTCATATATTTGCAATAATCTACAGTTTATATTGTAAATGTGTAAACAGCACTGTGGAATATAATAGTTTTTGCAATGCTGATGTGAATGATTTTGATGTGAATGATTACATGTTTATGTAATTATTTTTTACATTTTATATTTTTATATTACTTTGATTCACTCAATCTTTGCAGTTATTCATTAATAATAACAATAATAGGTTTTGTACAGAAATATTCGATTGGTAGAATTATAATAAATGTAAATATAACTATTATTAATAAATCATATTTAAATAATAGTAATAATAATAATAATAATTTTTATTATTATTATTATTATTATTTATTTATTTTCTTTCCCCCCCTAAAGGTACTCTCATATATTCACTTATATCCACCCATGATTAACTTGGCTGGACTGTGTGAACCGGGTGGTGTGTGTGTGTTTTGTGTCCTATATTGTTACGATTCCGGAAGTCGATTTCCCTTGATAACTTGAACTTTTTTAGAAAAGAAACCCACTATCTCGGTGTCTAAAAATCAGTGTCTTACCCTTACAAAACAAACACAGCCAGTGACAGTCCGACAATACTCATGTCACAACTGAAATTCCTAGCATGTAGAGAGGCTGCATCATTTATGCAGTTATAACTCCAGGCTTAATGTGTTTATTTTTCAGGGGTGTTAGTATGTTTGGCAGTCTTTTGAGCACATGGGTCTTTGTAAGTCAGCTATCTTCCTCTCTTTGTGTCTCGCGCTCTGTGGGTAGTGGTTAGACCATAAGATACAAGGTCACAGGGTACGCTTGATAGAAACCAGGTGCCTCCTCCCCGCAGTAGAAATAGTGAACATGATGGTTTGGTTTAAAGGAGGAATGAAATGCCGTTGACACACAACAGTAGATTTTACGGCAGCTGTTTATATAAAAAAGTTAGACGGATGATTTGCCGTTATTGAAAGTGGAAGTGACAGTGATGCCTTCATTGGTTTTTCATCATCTTAATGCCATCCCAACGCACAGGCTCACAATCTGGGAAAACACGGGACGTGTTACCTATAGCTTAGAAATTTGTCAATCAGTAGAGATTTTGGATGGTCTCTTGCGGTTACGGTCATGTGGTGTTGCAGTGCTGCGCTCTTACAAAAGCTTATAGGCTTGTTATACTATCGCTTATGAGGGACAATACAGTATGGAATTTTAATCGGATTAAAGGAGAAACATCATGAATGAAACTTAATTGACACTTGAAAAGTTCCTATATCAACATCCTAATGAAGAGAATATGCTTAAAATAATGTATAGTTGTCAGTACATGTCAAGCTTTTCTTGCGATTTTGCTGCCCATCATGTGTACAGATACTTTTTCATACACGAGAAGTGCGTTCAAACCCTGACGCAAGTGGTTGCTGTGGTAATGAACAACAATAACTTAACATGCTAGTTTGTGTGGACTAACTTTTATTTGAGGAAATCTGTTTATAATAGGCAGGCTGTTAGGTTTTAACTACTTGGTCTTGCACTGCCTTTTAGTTCAGTTTATTTGAATAAATGTGTCTAATAGCTAACATTGTTTAAGTGAACGCTCAAGTTAATATACAATGATCAAAATGCAAGGCAAGGACGTTGCATGTATCTGACCTATTTTTAGCGGCATTCAGGATGGGGTTTGATTGTTCATAGATTATGTAGTCTATTTCAAATTGATTGCGTATACAGACTGTCTCTGGGGGGCGGGATTAGATTTAGTCGGTTGAAGAATGTAAGTTTTAACGTTAATGAAATTAGTTGTTGTGCAACTACAAGTAAAAAGATCATTGCCTTTTTTTTTTTAAAGATGTTGCATGAATGGGAGATTTTCATGGACTCTGAGGCTAATGTTTCTTACCTTGAATGAATGATTCTGTCAAGAGCGTGTATCTGTGTACAGGTGAAAAGTAGCTGGCCCTGTACTTAGGCTATTAAAAGATGCATGAGACAGCCAAAACCACCTAATTTTCTCTCTCATTCTCTGCCTCTCTCTCAGCTTTGACAAAAGACAAGGTGTTTCATTGTTGCCAAGCTGTTAGTCAAATCAATGACATCCTTTAAAAGTGAATTGTGCTACTTGCTGCCTTTTCAGGAGACATCAACGAATTATAGATTTGCCTTCTGGCCTGTTTCCAGTTCTTCAGCTGCGTTCAGTTTGCACTTATTTCACTGCATGCAGACAAACTCTGATTGAATGACCTTATGATTTGGCCCACAATAAATCTTCTACACTGATTGTGTGGGAATGTGGTAAAATGGTTAATGCAGACCTGAGTAAACTAGGGGTGTAACGGTTTTCTGTAAAAAAATCGTGCTGTTCTCCACCCACGGTATAATATGGTCTGTTAAAAATAAATAAACAGACAGAGTTACGCTAATGTATGTGTCTGTTGGTGGATACGCATTCTGGCTTCTTCTAAACTTTGTTCAATGCGAGTGCCGTATACTCTTTATGACCAGTCATTTACACCAAAAGCACATGTTGCTTTCTGTATTTAAACTAAACTCATGCTGTTGCTTGTAGTTTGATTATTTGTTCCTATTCTCATTCATTTTATTTGACAGTATTCTTTTTTTCCCCTGAACATACCGAACCGTACTCAAACCGTGACTCTGAAACCGTGATAAAAACCGAACTAGAGCTGCATGATTCTGGATAAATTCAGATTTACTGAATTTACAGAATTTTTATTTAAAATATTTATTAATTTGAACAAAATAAAAAATTTGAATTATTTGAATGGAGTCGATGTCTCATTCATCAAGACTTGTTTCATTATTGGATGAATCAGCGTTTGTGAATCATTTAAATGAATGATTCAATGACACTATTTTTTAAATACCCTTTTGTCGCCACCTCCTGGCATAACGATAAACTATACAATACATACAAGTGTCAAAATAATTTAAGAGTATTTACTCTTATTTTGATCCATACCATGTTTATACCCAAACTATAAAGTTTTATCCCAGTACACTTTTATTCCCTGTTATTTAAAAGTTTGAAACCCATAAATAACGATAATGTGTGGTTGAAAACACTCTTTGTTTCTGAATCGGCTTCATATTGTATATGAAGCGGCTTCATATTGTATATTTACATGGCAGCTTCTCTCTCCGGATTAGCGGCAGTGGAAACTTGTATTTGAATGTTTTAGTGTGATGATGGTACTGTTCAAGGTTAACCAAAGTCCTTGTTTTTAACAGTTTCACATCGCAAGCGTCAGCGGAGTGTGACCAGCACGTGTTTTGTCACTGCCCATATCAATGAATGAGAGCGGTCACATCGGAAGCATGACGGCGACCCTCTCGTCCACTAGCGCAGCGAGTGTTTTCAATTCATTCCTTTAGAGCTTTACATTCACGCGTGAGAGAGAAGCTCAACTTCCATGGGAATGAATTGAAAATGCTCGCTCTGCTCCGCTTGCTTCTCGCCAGTGGACACTCGTCATTCATTAACACGTCAGCAGCAAAATTTTTGCTGTTCATGTGAAGCGCTGTTCATGTGAAATAAGTATAAAAGACATAGCAGAATCGTGGTCATTTAGGAATAAGATTGCGTGGGTGTTTCGAATCGAGAATGAGATCACAATCTTTTAACGATTAATCGTGCAGCTCTAAACCCCTAGGGTGTACAGAACTATTACTGATAGCTGATGGCTTGATCAAAGTAGCCACAAACTGCAGTATCTTTTATTTAAACATTTATGCAAAGCATTTAAAGTGCAGTCATAAGGAAAAACAAATAAATATGCAGTGTTGTTAGCTGCAACAGGGTACAGTAACTGCGTTTTAAATATGCAGAAGTGCATGCCATGAACAGAAAGAGGGTTGCACATAAGAACACTCTGTTGTGATTGGTTAGGAAGATATGTTCAGCTTCTTTTTACCTGCAAATGATCAAGTGCTTTTGTGTTGTCACCTTAACTAAATGTGTGTCTAATTTATAACACTGGGGCAATTATGTTGTCTCAGACGTCTGCGGTGTTGGGGAATCCTATCTGAGCTGTTTGTTACTGTTTTATCAAGTGGATTTGTTGTGTATCCATCTGCAGACCTGCGGGCGGGCGGGCAAGTGTGGGTGGGTGGTGTAATGCGTGCAGCCTCTGGGTGCTCATGGGAGCTGTGCTGCACAGAGACATGTTTGAAAGGAGCTTAAGAGCTGCCAGGTTTAAGCAGTGACTCCTAATGAGATTACTGAAGCATAGAGGCCACTGCCGAACGTGATCCAGAAACAAACCAGCACTCAGATTTACAGCCCTGTTGGACACCGTACCTGCAAGTCTAGTCTGTGCAAGGCAAGATGGCATTTGCTAGAATCAGTGCATCAGATTAATTAACTTGAATCAAAAAAAAAAAAAAAAAAATCAAGCAGAATCCTGCGTTGCTTTGAAAGTAACTAGAGCTTCAGAATAATTTTTTCTTTCTTTTTTTTCTGCAGGTGCATAGGTCTCTTTTTAAATTCAATTAATGTCCCAAGCTTTTAATTGACTTAAAATCAGCAGGAGCTCTGGATTGTTTTACATTTGATTGATAAGATGTTTGAAATCTGATGTTTGAAATCATTGTTTGAAATTGTCAAACATACCTGACTTTTAGATTCTTTAGACTTACGAAATGGCCCAGTCCAGCTGGTGTGTTCAGAAAGGATAGAAACTGCAGGAACAGGAATTTTATGTAATAAAAATGTTCATAATTTCTCTGTACTTAAAGAGAGAGATGTGACCTGAAACTTCCAGAATGAATTTAGTATGGTGCAGATATGCAGCCTCTGCATTGTAGAGTGATCTTGTTTTTCTTCTGGTCAGTTAAAAATTGCATTAATGAAGTATAGGGAATACTTTTTGCCTTTGTATAAAAAAGTTGTAGATCTGCCTTCTTTTTTGTTTGTGTTCTGTCATTCACTTCTGCAAATTCCTTTTACTTACGACCGTTACATCAGATGTTTATAGACAGCAGCAGGCTGACCGGGTCTCTGTGTGTTTGTCCTCTCCACAGGCGAGGATGACGGCGTGTGGGAAAGCGGTCTGTCCTATGAATGTCGAACTCTTCTCTTCAAGGCCATTCACAACCTGCTGGAGCGCTGTCTGATGAACCGCAGTTTCGTACGCATTGGGAAATGGTTCGTTAAACCCTACGAAAAGGATGAGAAGCCCATAAACAAGAGGTAAGAAAAATTATATTTCTGTTCAGATGTTCTTTATTTGTGTTTGATCATGTTTTGATAATAGCTTTGATGGAGATTTGAGGAGATAAATGACTCTTTTGTGCAGTGGGCTACCAAGTTTGCAATTTGCATTATCCATTGTAGTCCTTACATTAGAAAAAAATCTTGTTTTTGAAGCTCATGTTTCTAGACAGAGTAATATTATTTAGACCTGGTGGCCTCAAATCAACCATACTTCCGTCCCAGTCTGACACCAAAACGTGAATATCTTTGCTATCAATGCATATTCACACACCGTCTCAGTGTATCCAGAGATCGTTAATTGCAAGGCTACTTGCGCTCTAAATCTATATATATGCTGTACGCTCTTGTGTGTTTGTGTACATTAGCTTCTTGGCGCGTTTGTTGCAGGCATGCAAGTGCTCTGTCTCCAGCGCTGGATTTCTCCTTGTCAGCATCTGTGCTCTTTGATAAGAAACTGAGACGACGTGTGTAGAGGTGGAAAAAAGAGAGCAGCTTGGCTTTTCTCTGCCCTCTGCCACAGTTCTCTCCTCACAGCGTCATTTATTTGCACTCTTCTCTTATCGTTCTCAAGGTCATTTATACACTCTATTAGCACAGCCAGACAGCTTTCAAGTAGGTTCAAAATAGTTTTTTTTTTCCCATACAGCAAATCACAGGAAAGGTTGATAGTCTTCAAGTTCAAAGCAAGATATGTATTTGAGGCATTGTTTAATACTGAAATTAATATTTTAATCCTAGTGCCCCTGAATTTTTAAAAGATCAGAGTGTGTTGGTTAAACATGGTTAAAACACACATTCATTTGAGATCTGTTAAGGCTCTAACTGTGTCTGTGTTTTATAGCACTGTCTGTCTGCAAATCACTGTAAAGTGACAGAAAAAAGGAACAACCGCATTTCCTCCTTTAGCTCACCCTTTTTCACTCATACAGACACTTTCCTTCCCTCTTTCTAATTAGTAGTTTCCTTTAGATGGCGTGTTGAAGATTCTGCAGTCTTATGGATTCATTTTTATTTATTTTAATATTTAAATTTTTACCTCTAGCATTTAAAACCAAATGATTACGACCATGCTCGACGTACTTAACACGGCTTACATACTCATTAATTATTAATTGAGTACTTGTCTTGCATATTTACTTTATACTTTTAACTCTTTGTTCCTCTCTTTTATTGTAAACTGATAAAATGTATAGACTCCATCCATTAGATATTAGAAGCAAAGTTATGGTTGAATTTGGATGTGGAGCTTGTAACACTGCTTCTCGTTTACATTATCGTTCAAAAATGTTGGTTCAAAATTGTTTACATTATCATTAAAAATTCTTGTTTACATCATATATATATATATATATATATATATATATATATATATATATAAATATATATATATATATATATATATATATATATATATATATATATATATATAATTTTTTTATTTTATTTTTTTAAATGTTTTTGAAAAGTCTTTAATGCTCACCACGGCTGCGTTAGGGTTAGAGATACAGTAAAAACAGTGAAATTATTATCATTTGTAACTACTGTTTTCTGTTTTAATGTTTTGCATATTTCTGAGATGGCAAAGGTGAATTTTCAGTATCATTACTCCAGTCTTCCAGTCTCCAGTGTCAAGATGCTTAAGGAAGCATTCTAATATGCTGATTTGGTGCTCAAAAATATTTATTATGATTATCAATGTGGAAAAATTCATTGTTGCATAGTTTTTGTGTGAAATTGATACATATTGTCCTGATTGTTTGATAAATTTATTGTTTATCAAACTTCACTTTTGATCAATTTGATGCATCCTTGTTGAATAAGTATTAATTTCGTATAATAAATCATATGGCCCCTAAACTTTTGAATGCTTGTGTGTACATTCCAAGATGGACTTTAAAGGTGCTGTAGGTGATTCTCTCATATTTTTTTTTGTTATGCTGGTTGAAAGTCTCCTCATATCCTGAAAGCAATCACTCGGCGTAGGACCATAGAATGTTCGTTCAATCGTTGCGTTCGGTCTGAACGGTCCTATAGCACGTGTTCCCTGTCGGCCAATGTGTGTTTGCATACAGTACCACTGCGCAGGCTGTTCACGGCACGCAGACATAAGTCATCAGCACGATCACGTACGCTGTGCAGACAGAGCGAGAATGGCTGGCAAGCTGCAAAAAACAACTAACACAAGACTCAACGAGGAACCCCTGGCATGCAAGAAATATTACACTGACAAGTTGCTGCATCTAATTCCGTTTTTAAGAATTTGTTTACGTTTGGAACGGTTACTAACTGTACTATAATTTTCTCACCGGTGAATGACACATGATCTATTGCAGTAACATTGTCTCTGGTCTTCTGGGCTGTGCGCGGTCATGCTTTCAGGAAGCGTGGCTTTGGACGGCAATTTGCAGGGAGGGTGAGACGTACGTTTTTACTGCTATCAGGCTAAAGTTAGCATTTTTCTCAGATGTCCTACTGCACCTTTAATGTCGAAGCAGTGCATGATGTCTTTGTGTCGAGAGTTTCTGTGGAGTTCAACCACTGGTCTGTGGTCCGCTTTACTTCATGACACCTAATGTCTCATATTTGCAAAATCTGATTCTTCTTAATGTGTGTAAGTGTTCATCTTGTATGAGTTTTTAGTCCCTGCTTCCCTACGACAAGATAATATGAACTGAAGGGATCTGATTCTCAATCGGTACTCATTGAGCCTTTTAAATTACAGACAGGAAGAGGAACACTGTGTAGTAATGGGCTGGATGGTGATTAGCATTTCTGCCTGCTACACTGATTCACAAAGTTTGCTTGTGTCTCTCTTAGTGCCAAATCCCTCAGTGAGTGGCTGTGTGTTCAAGTCTTAAACACGTGTATTTTTTCCACCAAGCAGGTGTTTAATTTTGTCCCTGAAGAACCACCATAGCAGAACACACATGTGTCCCTTAGAGGATATCACCTGTCACAAATATGGCTGTGGGTTCTTGCATGCCATAAAATCTCTAAACACATCTGATTCCTCACAGGCCTCCATTCATAAACGGAAAACTAGCAGTGCATCACAGATTGGCCAAAACTTATCATACGGTATTAGATTATTTAGTAGATTATTTTGTAGCGTCGAGTGATTTTATTAAAACAATATTTTGAATTTGGGACAAAATAATGTACGTTTTACATCAGCATGAATATAACAATTGCCTAAAATGTTAATCGGTGTTTAAAAAAATGTTAGTCAGTGTATCCCTTGTTAAGAATCATTTCTTGTGTTCTTAACAATCACAATTAACCTAAAGAACTTTAAGAAATTAGTTTTTCATGATGTATCATCCAATCTAATGATTGTCTTCAGCTATTAAATGATTGGCATAATTATTATAAATGTTACCCTTACATTCAAAAGTTTTTTTTTTTTTTTAAAGAAATAAATATTTTGTTCTATTTGTACTACTCGTTAAATTGATCAATGTAACAGTATTGACATTTATAATGTTACAAATAATTTCTCTTTCAAATTAATTTCTTTTGAACTTTCTATTCTTCAAAGAATCCTGAAAAAGGTGCATACATTTTTTTTTTCCGGTGCAAATCAGGATATTAGAATGATTTCTGAAGAATCATGTGACACTAAAGCCTAGTGATGGGTACCGAAACCAGTACTTAACGGGCCTCGGGGTTAAATTGCGAAAGACTGTAGTATTAATAAGCTCCAGTGTAATCAGTTCTGCTTTTGGTTCTGGAGAATTTCAGAAAATAAATGTCCTGTTTATTGCTACATAAACATTGTCTTGGAAATTTTATTTTACCAACCATTTCTAAATTGCTATAATATTAAGACATTTGTCTATGATGCATTTTCACCTATTCATAATCCATAAGAGAGATCTCTCTCGCGTTGGAGTCTGTGCCTCTCGCACGCTTCAGCGCGCACAACACGAAAGCCCTGCTTAATTAGTGACAGTGCCGGAGAGAACTAAACCTACAAAAGTGTGGTTACACTTCACTAGAGTCGATACAGACAATGCTCATTGCCACAAGTGGAACAAGACTTTTGCTTGTAAGTGCAGAAAGACGAGCAATCTGTCCAAACATCTCTCAAAAGTGCATCAACACAAAGAACCTGATAAGAATTCCGTTATAGTACCGGACCAAGCCGTATGATACCCATCCCTACTGAAGACTGGAGTTATGGCAACTTTTCCATTAAAGGAAGTAATCACAGGAAGTGAAAAAAAGTTCAAAAAATTACAATTTTTACTGTATTTTGATATTTTGCATTGTATTTTTTTAATCTCTGTGCACTGACTGTTTAGATTAGGTAAAGTGTGTTTAAGGAGTGGATCCAAACTCGCAGCACACACATATACACACTTGTATTCTCTTTTGAGGGATTACCTCAGTAAACCTGTTAGACTTCAGGTCTGTATTGTCCCCACCTTTGCTTATCCTGACGCCCGCCCTCTAAATCCTTCCGCACGGAAAACACAGACAGCCTCTGCAGCGCCACTGGCTTCCTCTCTCTCTCTCTCTCTCTCTCTCTCTCTCTCTCTCTCTCTCTCTCTCTCTCTCTCTCTCTCTCTCTCTCTCTCTCTCTCTCTCTCTCTCTCTCTCTCTCTCTCTCTCTCTCTCTCTCTCTCTCTCTCTCTCTCTCTCTCTCTCTCTCTCTCTCTCTCTCCCCAAACCCCCCCCCCCCCCCCCCCCGCAGGTTGAAAAAAAAAATTCCAGCTTGTGAATAGACCCAAACCCTTCCTGTTCTCTTCTGTGCTGTGTTGTCTTGCATATGAGCAAAAGTGTCTTGTGGTTTCTCTATAATTAGAGGATCTGTGTGGAAGCTAGGCTCCGAGGAATGCCAGGGAACTTGTTTTGTTTTATTAGATTTTTTATTTATTTATTTTGAAATGGCTAACACACTCCAGCCATATTTAGCTCTGTGTAGTTGGTGTGTGTGTTTGTGTAACTATGCTCAGTCACTAGGCGGTTCTCCCATTGGCTGGCTGTGTTGTCACACGGTGCTGCTCTGTAACCAAACCCGATGTGTTTTAGCTGCTTACATCATCCTTCATACAGGTCAGAGCTGTGATCGTGCGCACTCTCTTTCTCTCTCTCATGGTGGGTGTGAGCAGCAGATCTGTTACCATGGCTAATCCACAGATCCAGTGTGTTCTTTTATGGGCAGTTGCTCGCAGGGGAGCCGGGTGATGCGTGAGCCAGTGCAGAACATGATGCATTCCCTGCACGTCACTGCACGTTACTCAACAATTATTGTGGTGTAATGTCGCAGTCATACTGTAAAGGGTATTAAAGATGCGTCTGTGATTTTTCTATTTGCTTAGCAAGGCAGCGGAGGAGACAGACTGCGGCTGCAGCTCTGAATATATCCATCACGATACCTACCTGCTTGAAACCACAGACATTTCTGAACATCTGTACACGCCCACAGAAGTCTCATGTAATAAAATCATGCGCTTGCATAGGCACAAAATCATTTGCATGCAGAAATGCATGCATGGTCTCCCTTGAGATGCACATCTATGACAAACAACATGCTAGGATGTTTTATAGGGGTTTGCACACAACTGTCACAAAGCATTCACACACACCAGCAGATGCAGCAACGGGATTCCACAGAGAGCTAAGCGGCATGTGATCTGGTGTGTTTATCTATTATGAATGAACTTGCTGTATCTATACTGTTAAAAGGATGAATTTCTCCACACCAGGTCCCTTGTTTCTTTGTCTCAGTCATGACCAGACCCACACAGAATCTTTCTGCAGAATTGGGGCATCTGTCATTTGCTAAGTTAAATTAATCCAGTCCCCCAAATAATACTCGTTTATTATTACAATTTAATTTAGCTACCAGTCAGTTTTTAGTGCTCAGTTGAACATATTTTTACCACATTGAACATCATTCTGGAGATTTTCCCCAAAAATTAGTGCAGGAAAAAAAAATCTGCACTTTGTCTCAGGTTCTGCCTTCTATGTTGTTGCAATTTGGATGAGAAAGGAACCGTAGATCTCATGTGTGCGCACACATTTAGTCCTTGTTTCATGTTCAAGTTCAAAGGCATGTCCAGATTACATCATTATATCGTCTGATAACCATTTTTCTACACTTCACTCCTGGACAGCTTCAGATAAACACACTGTAGTAAATCTGGATCATTCAGGGTGGGTCCAGAAGATTGCTGTAAATTTAGAACCCTGCCCAGGCTACAGCTCCCAGCTCCTCTCTGCTGCTTTCAGAGCTCAGATCCAAGAGACTGATGTGAGATTCCTGACATTCCAGAACTCCTACTCTCTCACTTCCCATTCCTGTTCTCCACTCACACACTTACTGACACTACACACTGGTCATAGATATCAATGGTGAATGCTGAAATTTCACTCGTTTTCCATTTTTATTCAGGTATTTCTTATCTCTACATTCTCCTCTATCTTCTCTTCCTCTCCTCCGATGCTCACTGCAACCTTGACCCCGTAAATTGACTTAATCAGAAGCTCCTTTCTTTGCTCTAAGGAGTGTGTGTGGAGGGTGTCTGTAGTGAATAGATTTACAATCTGTGGAGATGTTCCAAGGTGTCTGGTCTCCGGTCTGGCACCTCCCCCTATTTTCAAAAAGCATGTTTATTAAGGAAAGTCCCTTTTCCTATAAAGTTTTATTTTGATGATGGAATTTATTGGTCGTATATTGAGGAAGACAGGGTGTAATGGCTCATTTTGAAGGGGTTTGTTTGCTCAAGAAGCAGATCTACATCAGCTTACATGTACAAAGAAAACGAGCACCTGTACATATTGCTCTTTAAAAGCAGTCTACATCATAGTTTTTAAAAAAAGTCTTGATTCTTGTAGCTTAGAAATTACTCTCTTCACTTTTTGAAATACAGTCTCTAGGGAGCACCGCTATTAATTGTTTTCTGTTTATTAGTTTTATATATTTAAAAAATTGCATTAAAGCATAATTCAAAACCCATCCCTGTGTGGCTGTTGTGATAATCTTTGTCAAGATTGAGAGTCTCTGTGGCTCGGAGCCAATCAGGTCCTGTTTTAGTGAGAACATTGACTTTGTATTTAGTGAAAGCCTGTTACATAAGATCAATAAACATTTAATTAGCATAAGTGACTGTTGACTAACTAATGTTTTGTTTGAAAAACGTCTAGCCGGGTTTGTTCAGCTGTTATTATGAGGCAAACATTTAAAGCATGCAGAATATGAGCTCTTGTCTAATCTAGAGGCTTTTTAAGTTCTGTTATTGACTCTATGCGCTTCGTTTAAAGGCCACACATTATGAATGAGTGAGAGGATGTCCTCTGTGTGTGTGTGTGTGTGTGTGTGTGTAAAGGCTTTGTTTGCAGGATCTTTTGATGGATGCAATAGACCGTGTATGTTTGTGTGTTAACTGCCATTGCTCTGTGGTCGACTGCTTTAATCTGAAGGTATTTCAGAGAGTCTCAGTTCTCTATTTGTGGTAAACTCATTGCTGTTAGTAATGCACTTCAATACAGTGGCTGATGTCTTCCAGGGGTTTGGTTTGGAGAGAGGCTGTGTAACGACATGTTCCTTCAGTTGATCACCTGATCTTGCTACTGCTATTGGTCAGGTGACGGAAGACAGACAGTCATGTGGTTTAGACACATGTGACATGTTAGAGGAATAGTTAATCCAAAATTAAAAATATGAATATGTAAATGTGTGAATTTTTTATGTTTGTTCTGACAGTCTTTACATCATCTCTCTTGTTTTACATTTGTTTAAACTCCAGTATTATTTTAGTATTATATTATAGTGTTTATTGTTTATATTTTCATTTGTTTTAGTAACTTGTAACTTATTCGTTTTTTAAATATTTCCATTTAATTTTTAAATAGTTTGAATTGGAGTATTAAAATTATTATTCATTTAGTTGTCAAAGCAACATTTAATCTAATAGGCAAGTATTTAATCTAATATTTATGTGGCGAGCAGGACAGTGCGAGGCCAGTAGCGTGATTATGAGCGACACTTGCGTGACGCACCGGTATCGTATCGCTCACGGAGGAGCGGAAGCATAAAAGGAGGAGCGACGACAGTTTAGATTGAGAGAGGTTTCTGTTTTGTGTGGCCAGCAGTCGTCCGTGAGGGGCTGCTGGCTTATACTTTCATTTTTGTATTTGTTTATTTTGTTATTAAAATATTTTAATGTTCGCTGGTTCCCGCCTCCTCCTTCCCATAACATCTATCCTCGTTACAATTTATATTTTATTATTATTTTAATTAAGAAAATAGTTAAATAGTTTTAGTATTAGTTAACAATATCAACACACTCGCATGACTGAAGCAGGATTTCTCCTGTAGCTCTTTGAGCATTCTGCATAAGACGGTTAAATGTGAATTATGTTGGATGGTTCGACAGAGAGGCGTTTCAGATGACTTGGCCACAGGGCCGCTTGCACACCTGCTTGCCTGTGCCTGGGTGTGCTGCATGTGTAAAGTCGTTGAATTGAGATGTGAAGTGTGTTTGTGGGTTTTGTTAGTAGGAGTTTGCTACGCCCTGACCAGAGCCACTGCTTTCAGGAAGTCAGTAACAGCTCAACACTACAACAACTGTGGAATGTTACCCCTCTTTTTTTTTGTCCGTTTTTTTCTCATGCTGTTTATCTCACCACAAGCTGTTCTTAATGTTTTGTTTGTTGCTAATGCTCTTTTTCATTCTGCTAATTTTCCCCTCTAAACCGGTTAGCTGCTTCTTTTCTTCCTTTCTTGCTTTTTAGATGAAATCCGTGGTCATCATAATTAGCTAGTGTCATCAGGAGTAGCTGGTGTCCTGAGTTCTATTTTTGTCATCGGTTGACTGATGCAGGGACCATAAAACTGTTTTGCAGTTATGTTTGTTAAAAATACACTGCTATTCAAAAGTTTGGTGTCGGTAACATTTGTTTTATGTTTACGTCATATGTTATCTTTGCTCACCAATGCTGCACGTTTTTTGATCAAACATATACTACAAACAGCAATATTGTGAAATATTATTACAATTAAAAAAATTACAAAATTAAGAATTTTCAGCAGCCATAACTCCAGTCTTCAGTGTCATATGATCCTTCAGAAATCATTCTAATATGCGGAGTTCAACAGAACAACATTTATTTGAAATATAAATATTTTGTAACATAAATGTCTTTACTGTCACTTGATCAATTTAACATAATTTCTGAAGTATAGCTTTCTTAAAAAAAATATTTTGCTGACCCTACACTTTTGAACTATGTATTTAAAAAAAAAAGTTTTTTCATTTCATATTTGTGACAAAAAGCATGGCCACTTGCAGAATCATACAACCATAAAGTACATAAAGTCCCTTGGTTAAGCTCGGTCTCAAAAATGGGAAGGCGAAATAGTATTAATCTTAGTTAAACCTCTGATGATGAATTGGCCACTAAGGGATAAGTTGTCTGAAGACGAAGTTCCAATAAGTGTCGCTCTGTTTATTTTTTCATTTCCAAAGACAACTTTTTATTTTCATTTGTTGAGTGTTAATTTTGGACTGGTGTGAACTCGAGCAGGAACAGTGGTTACAGGTCACATTTTTTGTTTTGGGTCTGGTCAGTGATGCACACACTGATTGTTCTGTCTGCCGCTGAATAGAGAACTTTAGGAGCATGCTGTTATTGAGCACACTCTGTGTGTAGACCATGTGATCAAATCTGATGGTGCAGCAGGATTGAGCTCGCTCAGAGAGCCTCCTTTTGTGTGCATTGTTGTTGAGAACGTTTAAGACCTGTGCGGCTAAAATAAAGTCAGATCGCAGTTGTGCTAATATCTCTACAGGGGGCAGCCTGCTGTAAAACATCCTCCCCTAGCAAGACCGAGAGCTGTTGTAGTGCTTGGGGTCAGTATGGCAAGTTTACTCAGTTTAGGCTTGACGTAGTTGCAAATCAGTGTCTCTCTGTGGGTTAGTGGCCGATCCTCTTCTATGGTTCTCACTCTAAATGCAGATGTTTGGCAGGTGTCCATATTAATGAATGGCACACTGCCTGTACTGTGTGTACTGTTTTTGGACAGACTTTTTCAGGTTAATGACCACAGTTATAAAGCTGCTCTCAGTGGGTCTCATTTATCAATCTTACATAAAAACGAGCGCAGATCTAAGCGCAGAAATCATCTTATGACGGGGTTCACGTGTGATTCATGAAACATTCGTATGCTGCCAATCCCATCGTACGAATGATCGGACGTTGATAAATGTGGCGGCTGAATACAATCGTCATTTGAATATCAAGCCCCTAAAAATTCACGTTTTAGAAGCCTCGCCCCTAGGATTTACGACATGGAGAAACATGACTCGGCCAAGAAGAGGAAGTAATCTCATGAAAGAGAAATTTATTTTACTCCAAAAACACACGTTATCCTCGTAATTGCAAACAATTATATGTATGTTAAATAGCGATAAATAACACAAAACATTTTCAAACAATGTAAACACTATAGCCAAGAGGCTATTTCCCCCCTCACTTCACAAAAAATCCTTTACATTTAACGGTATTCAGAACAAAAAAGAATGAAATATAAGTAGCTAAAAATTAGGGCTGCATGATTAATCACAATTTACTTGCGTACACGAGCCGAGACCTGATGTGAGATTTGATCTTAGCCACTGCTTGCGTCCATATTGGTAAATAGCAAGTTTTTCGTGGAAACGGCCGTACACACAGATTTCTGTTGTACGTTAATTTCATAAATGAGGCCCAGTAACACTGTAGCCTATGGGACAATGGCTGGACAAGAGACACATCCATAAACACTTTCTTATATATCCAGAATAAGTGTTGCGGAACTAAATCCGGGTGCACACTGTACGATCTATAATAGTCCTTTACGATTGTTGCTTGTCAGATTGTATGAACATGATAACACCGCTGTAAGCCATGTCACACTGTAGGATCTCAGTTGTCATTAATGTCAGACTGTTCGGCAGTCAAGACACGTTAAGACGCCCTTGCATGTGGATATATATATATTTTTTTTCAACATAAACTTGAAACAATATAAACACGATAATCATGCTGACTCGAGGGTATGTGTACGTTCTGTACTATATCTGGCGCAGTCTGCTACTCTGCTTTATTAGGCGTTTTTTTCTGTTCGCGCTGCTTGAGCTTAAATCCTTTTGTTCTTTATATTTTTTGGTTTACACATAGGCCAACTGTTTTATGTTTTCAACTAAAAGAAAACTAACATATATTGTAAGTAGGGCTGTCACTTTACGTTCGAAAATCGATTGCACAATCGATCGGACCAACCAACCCAAGATTCGAAAATGAATATAGGGAATCGATTTTAAAGGCCTTTTTTTTCCTTTTTTTTTTACCAAAAAAGTTGTTTTAGGTGGACAGATCAATACAATACACAGAACATGTAGGATGTTGGAAAATAACAATGTCTTTTCTGTTAACCAAATGCTTTTTAATATTCGCTATTACTTCAATGCAAGTGAGCAAGTGCACTGTTGTTTGTTGCTTAGTGACGTGTGTGTTCAAGGTAGCCAGAAATGCGCAGATTCTGCGCAATACGCTGTATTTAATATATCATGATGACTCACGAGTTGCATATTTGCGCTAAATCCGCGCAGATTTGGCTACACGAACTTCCACAGCAAAGTGAGTAAACATAGAAACACGCCCAATTGGCTCGTGATTTGACAGCGTTACCCACCAAAGTTCATTTTTACCCGCATTTGGCGGATTGGCGGGTGTTAATTTCAATCCCTGAATGTTGCACTCCTGTTTGTCATTGTGCACGAATCTTCACGCCAATAAATCATCAGAAATATTGCTGACTTGTGCGCATCTCAAGCGCCCTCTTTACGCTTGTCCTAATGCCTGTTAGTTGTCCGTGGATTTGCCTATATTTGGTTGGAAAATGGAAACGTCTTTACACATGGAAAATTGATTTTACAATCGATTCAATGAACACTTGTCTCAAAAATCGAACAGGATTTTTTCACAAAAGTGACAGCCCTAATTGTAAGCTTGTTGTGTATATTGCCTAATCGTAGGCTTACGAAATGGTGACAAAAACATTTTAAAAAATTAACTTAGAAAATAACGTATTTTTCGTTAAACGTCATTAAAATAAACGAATATTCGAATGCAATATTTTTGAAAAATGCCCATCCCTAGTCAAGACACGTTAAAAAATAGACTCATGCAAAAAGACTCATCCAGGGTTTTACATCATCAACCCATGACACTTTTGGTGACTGAAATTTACAGCGGAATTTACATGCCGGGAGATAGAAATTTTGGCTCGCAAACAAAACCAATATTTAGCGTTTATTTTAATCGTTGCTTTTCTTAAAAAAGGAAACAGAAAAAACTAAGACATGTGTGTGGAGCAAGTGGAGGTTTGTTGTCATCTCACTAATTGCGTCATCGGGTTTGCGCTCCTATTGGTTTTTGATTTGCCGTTTGTCGTAGGAGAAGCCACACTGCTGCACTATGCTTTAACTTCTGACATTAGGTAAGATTTGAACGCAATGGTCATTACTTGGCTGCCGGTGAACATGGCAAACTAGCGATTAAAGACTTTGTCCTAGGATCTGAGGAATTTTTTTAGGAATCACAAAATGTGTCTTAGACGGCCAAATCGTGCAGTGTGAAATCGGCTTTAGATGTTCTGGGTTGTTCCTAGGGTCAAACAATCTGAAAAGCAAGACTGTGTGATATTCTGTTCTCTAGATCAGTGGTATTCAAAGTGTGGGGTGCACAGATACAGCAGGGGGGCGTGGGAGATCAGCAGAAAAAAAAAAACTGCCATGCCGTTCAAGTGCCTGAATCGCGGTAAGCGATCTGCCTT
The DNA here is from genome assembly GCF_949152265.1 of Phoxinus phoxinus. Lineage (NCBI taxonomy): Eukaryota > Metazoa > Chordata > Actinopteri > Cypriniformes > Leuciscidae > Phoxinus > Phoxinus phoxinus. The sequence goes on from NC_136898.1 coordinate 12,210,145, forward strand.
TATAAAGCGGCATCGTACGGCAATTACACTGAATAGTTATTCTTCAGACCGGTGACTTGTCACCTTTGAAACAAGCCCAACATAGAAGTTGCTCGCCATAGAAAAGCACCTGTTCAGCGGACCGAATCACAAGCTGCTATGCGTTGCTCCGCTGCTGTGCGTGTTCTGGTGAGAAGACGAACAAGAAGCTGAGCTTGTGAGGCGCAGTCAAAAGCTGTTAAATATTGGCACTTCTATATATTGTTCATCCAAAGCATCACTGAAATATTTAACTCCAGGTATGAGCAATAGTAAATTAGCAACAATTGCTGTAGCAAGCATAATTAATTAATGCAGGAACTTTTTTTTATTTTACAAATGTTTCCTTTTAAAGCATAATGCAGTGGCATTTCATGGAGATACAAGTGGGGTTTTCTGGTCAAGCAATTTTGCCAATGGACTACTTTTGCTTTAAGATGCTTTAATGTCTGCGATGATTCCAGATCAGCAGAGCAACCCTAATGCGCTGTGGAACAAAGGATTTTAAGCACATATTAGGAAGCTAGCGTAGTTTGACTTATTTTCACAGAGCTCAGGCTTTACAGAGCTCTGAGTGTGACTAATTTAGAAGTAGTATTATTGTCCTTTTACATATATTAAAGAGCCTAATGCATTCATGAAGAGAAGAGTCAAACGCAGTGTAATCCTTGAGGTCAAAGACCAGACTCTTGCATCTCAATGATGTGTGATGTTTCTAACATGTTAGAAGTATTGACAGCACTGTTTTTAGTTACAAATGAATCTGATTTTTTCTTAGGCCTGTAATGATCACATTAGATGGCAGTTAAATTATTCACAAGATTTCAGATGCTGATTCTGTAAATGTATAAAAAGTCCAATCAGATGATATGTCCCTAGTTGTTGGGTCTCATATTAATATTTTTTTTTCTCTTTTTGAAGCACGTTGCTGCTCAACTTAAGCACCTCTCTCTCTCTCTCTCTCTCTTACTCAGAGAACACCTGTCTTGCTCCTTCACGTTCTTCCTGCATGGAGACAGTAATGTGTGCACCAGCGTGGAGATCAACCAGCACCAGCCCGTATACCACCTGAGCGAGGAGCACCTGACATTGGCCCAGCAGGCCTCCAGCCCTTTCCAAGGTGATAGAACACTCTTTACTTGATATGCTTTTTCATCTTTTCCCCCCTCTCTCCTCTGCTTTTGTTTCTCCTCGCACTTTCTCTTTCCAGCATTTCCTTTCCAATCAAAATTAGATGAGTTTTATAATTTAGTAAAGCCTAGTGGCATCCTGTCTGCCCCTCCTTATCTAAAAAAAATGAATAAAAAATGAAATACAGAAATAATGTTAAAGACCTTTTCCTGTTGTGAATACTTGGGGAAGAGGGAAGTGTTTTTCATTACCAGGAACATGGGCAGGGCTTGACGTCCTAATGGTGACTTCTGCACATCCTTAAAATTTAAATATTTGTATTATTATTGCGCAAACCTTTAAGTACAATAGAAAAGTGGAATTAAGTGGTCCTTCCAAAAGGCGTTTAGTGGTGGCAACTGTGGAAAATCCTCACTTTAGAAAATGTAGACCTATTTAAAGGCACAGTAAATTTGCTGCTAGAGGATACTTATTCAAAACAAAGGCGTAATTTAATAACGCTGTGAATGCGCGTGGAATCATGGGATATGACGTCTTCACCTTCACAGCTGATGGAAAGAAATCCACTGGGATTGGACAGAAATCATGTTCATGGATGAGCTAATGTCTAAAAGTTTTTATTAACGTTAGGACATTTTAAATTGTCGTTTTTTTATACTTATATGCTGAAGTCGGCTGCTGCCGCTCCTTTTGTTTTGTTGTATATATATATTTTAGGATTAAAGTTACGTTTATTGTAGGGGTGGGCGATATGAGCAAAAATACATATCACGATATTTTTCGATGTCCGGACGATATCGATATTATATCGCGATTTGGAATCACATTTCCACCTTAGTTAAATGACCCTATATAACTAGAAAAAGGTGAGGGATTACATTGGACATAAAAAATGAAAAATCTTTTATAATTTAATGGGGTACAATGTTTAGGCTACATGGTACCTACAATTTCTGGTAAGCTATGGTTTTGTATTATTGCTTGACACAAATTTCACGATTTAAATTCAATTCTTGTGATTTGATAATATTGACTCATTTGGATAAATATTAGGTACACAAGATGGGTGTTCATTTTCTCAAGAAAAAAAACCCCTCACCTAATGCTGTAAACACAGAGATCCCTATAATAGCTTTTAGTAGCCTATAATTTAAGGTTAAAAATAACTCAAATTAAATATAATGCGTTTATTATAACAACTTTATTTAATGACGTAAAAAATATATATAATAAATATGTAATATAGTGCACATATTTAGCAAAATACTCTATATAGCTCTTTTTTCTAGCCAACTAATGTTCTATATATGGTCATTAAATGGCTTTCCTGAGGTAAATGTTATAACATAATTGTTCTCCAGCTGTTATTGACCTCTTTTCGCAGTGGAAAAACACTGATTGATCGATATTATGTATGAGTATAAGGAATATACATTTCGGTAAGTTGTATGTATCTCTCAACATTGTTCATTCGTGTTTATTTACTATAGTAGCCTAGAGATGACCGGTTCACGTGCCGCTTGAACTGATGCACTATAGGATATGTCACGTCACATTTACAAGCGGGAAAAAATATTGTTTGAATTTCTTAATAAAATTGACAGAATCTGAGAGCTGAGACTTTGTATATCATAAGTAACCTGCTCGGTCTTGTCTGTCGGTCTCCGTGTCCTCTTTGCTTCGCGATTTTTCTGTGCGTGAGGAAATGGATGTGTGGCGTGTGAAAGTGTAATGGTGAGTTCACACCGGACGCGAATAACGCGTCAGGCGCGAGTGATTTCAATGTTAAGTCAATGCAAAGACGCGTTACGCGCATAAAAAATTCCTGCGGCGCGAGGAATGCGTTGGCAGCTCTGTTAAATCTCACACGTTTGCAAATATGCGCGCTTTCTAGCTGTTGTTTCTCAAGAGACGGGTTTGTGCTCTATTAACTTGGACTGTGCATGCTCTCTAAGGGTGTCACGATTTCGATTTTAAATCGAAATCGATCGAAATTAAGTCACAATCTCGATCATCGAATTAAAAAATGGAATCGTCGATGCTGCCACGCCCCCATGTCACGTTCGGTCGGCTTGTCAAGCAGAAATCTATGCGTCTATGACAACTCGAGGTATCGCACACACCGGACGCGCACTTTCATGTGGCCTGCAATATTGTGTTTAAGGACATTATGGAATTAAGATCATGTATGTTATGAGGCTTCTGTACAACGTTGCTTAGTCTGCACTTTATCTCTATCTCAGAGAGCGTCCGTTAACTGAATGTATCCTGAAAATCCGATAACATCAGCAATTTTCATTCAACCAGCTGATTTCTGTAAATGAATGTAAAACATGTATATTGCTGCAAAGTCATAACGACGATTTGAGACAAATAAATGTATATAAAATGTATTAATTTATAATAAATGTAATATACAATGTGAATGGCGCTCTCTGGCGCGGCAGGATTCATTTTGAACAAGGTCCTGAGCCGTTGCTGGGCGCCGCGGACAGACGGCGAATGGCGCCGCCGGTGTGTGTGTGTGTGTGTGTGTGTGTGTGTACACTCAGAGAATAAAGTGTTAGAATTTTAAAGACGTGGCTCTGCGCGACGCATAGATTTATCTGTTAAACTGTTTGTTTGTTTGTTTTGCTGTGAACTTGAATGTCATCTTCTGTGAAGAAGACTGCAGTTACAAAAGAGAAACTAGATCGCAGGTTATTTTGCTTTAGTTTCCAATTGACTGAAGAAGTATTGTTACATTATGTTCTTAATAAATGTTTTAAATTTGACAATGTAGTGTGGTACATTGCGAACAAAGGTCAGATATTATGCATAAAAGTTTGGTCTAAAAATGGCATAGCAACCTGTGCTAAAAAAAAAAAAGAGTAAAAACCGAAAATCGAATCGAACTGTGACCTTAGAATCGAAAATGTAATCGAATCGAGGATTTGGAGAATCGTGACACCCCTAATGCTCTCGGTGTTTGATTTATTAATGCCTGCATCCCGCGAGTTGGACACAGTAGAGGAGAAGGTTAAACGTTCAGTACAGCCTCGATTCTGTGTCGTCATTAGTAGTGTTAAAAGTTGTAAAAGAGCACCAAAATTGAACAAAACAATATAACTACAAATTTTGAATTTATGAATATCAACCGGTATTCTCGTTAACGCAAAATCCATATCATGGCACAACATAATACCGGTTGTCACGTTCATACCGGTATAGCGCCCACCCCTAGTTTATTGTCAACCTCCTCCTTCCCTGAACTTGAGCTTTGTTAGTTATGTTTTATAACTTAAATTCACATTATTTTATTTCATTCTAACGAAATAGCTGCCCGTGTTGAATTTCTACATTTATATGAAAACACTTGTTGCTCATTGCAGTAAGTCAAGTCACCTTCATTTATATAGCTCTTTTAACAATATAGATTGTAGGCTAGATCGATATCATTAATAAAAGCTGGATGACTTGTGTTGCTAACGGCATGCAATTCATTTTAAAACATTGTATGGTAGAGAAAATGGTGTATTACTGTTACTTCAAATAAAGCTTTCTGATTATTCTATGTTAGCCACTTGACAATATAACACTGAGCCATGGTACAAAAATGGTACTGAGTGCCATGGTAATAGTGCAAAGCACTATTTTATTCGGTCTCGGTTTAAAAAATGTCCACACTTTAGATCGTGCTTGAGGATTCGATTTTTAAAGGACCTTAAAGGGCACCGATTATGACATTTAAAATGTTCCTAATGTTGTTTAGGGAGTCCCCAACAACAGTTTTACGTGCATGCAATGTCAAAAAACACTTTTGTTTTCGTATAATATGCATTTATTTTTACCTGATTTGCTTACCGACTCCCAAATGATTCGTTCAACGACTCATTTTTCCAAACCCCTCCTTTGCGCGACGCTAATCTGCGATTGGTCAGATGACCCAGCAGTGTTTACATAGATAATACTTATTGTTTAACACGGAGTACAATGATGCTTTTATCAATTAAATTGTGTTATAATAATGATTATAGTCCACTGCTTTGTAGTTTGTAGTAAAACACTAAAAATAAGATAAAGAATTTAATGTTATGTTAGCGAGTATAGCCCAGAGTTCATTTTGTAAAAGCACAATCAGTCTTTGTTTGCATTAGCCCGATGCATAAACATAACGTTTTTACAAAAAAAAAATGCAGTTACGTTACTACGAGGTATTATTCTATTCTTTAAGACAACTCCGAAAACAACGACAAACACTTCACATATCTCAATAAATTGTCATTGAAGACCTAGAAGCTAAACGGTGCTTACACAACAAACAATATAATAATTAAGCATGCTACATCCAAGTTTTCCGGCTCGCGAATCCAAGTTTGATTGCATTTAAAAAGCAATCGTCTTCAAAATGGCGCGAACAAAGCACAAGGCTCGGACTATACTTCTGTGGTATAGTTGTATATATGAATTGTAGCCACTTAGTCTTCAAATGCTCTTCCTTGGGCAGATGAAAAAAGTTGGCTTTTGAGTCGCACTTCAGAACACAGCGTCTCGTCGCCATGATATTTTCCCTGCTGGCCTTGGAGAGCAATAAGTGGGCGTATCGTATTCAAATAACTTGACAAGTTGACGTCATCTAGTCAGAGAAAAAGCTTCGGTCTTCTAACGATTCATAAAAATGACTCAGTCGACTCTTACTTTTGAAAGACAATAACTTTATATACGGTGCACTTTCATATTTCAAACTCTGCAGGATGTTTTTGTTCACTTAGATCTGTGTTACACACTACATGAAAGGTAAATTTCAAAATTCCATAATAGGTGCCCTTTAACTGGATTTTTAAGTTGCTCTTATGTACCCAAGGACTATCAGTGGGAAGTATTGCTTGTGATGCTCTTTTTGAATGGGTTTCATTTAGTATTGTGTAGTTAAAGGAGTCCAAAGTTGTCGATTGTCGAGTTCATGTGCATATGTTTAGTTACCTATGATCACGCGCGTGAACTCGACAATCGACTACTTCGGACTTCGGCCGAAAACAGGATGTAAATACAGGTATTTGCGCTGGTTGAAATAACATCATTTTTATTCATATCTTTCACATCTACTGCAGTCAGATTCACCGTGTTCACTCTAAAAGAATCACTCACATGGCTGGGCACTTGTAATGACACATCAAGGATGTTAAGAGGCTAAAAGCAGGTTTAAAACTTGCCCCATTGAAGTCAACAGGGTGCAAATTTTAAAAAGAGGATAACACAGTGTAGGCAACACCGATTTTTGTTGTTGTTCTCTGTATTGACAGCACTCCAAATTTACAAAAAAATTAGCTCAATGTTAAAATTGATCGGAGTTCTCCTTTAAGCTTGGCTGGAACGCTGTATTGACCAATCTGCTCCCAGAACCATGCACTAGAATCACATCTGATGTTGTTTTGCATAATTGAGATTGTTTGCGTTCCTGCAAATTAAAGTTTTAAAACATAATTCATCCTTTTGATGGGAAATAACCTTTGCAGTGAATCAGGAATGTGTGATGTGTCAATTGGAACCAGCTGACCTTTTTCTCACTCGCCTGCTCTCTCGATCTCCTTTGGTCTGCTGCTCACCGTTTCTGACAGTCTCGGATTAGTGAGCGTGCGAGTGTTGCGACTATGACCTCATAAAGAGCAGTGAGAGGGGTGTAATGAACTCATAGCTCACTTAACTGAGTAAGAGAGAGAGAGAGAGAGAGAGAGAGAGAGAGAGACTGGTAGTGTACAGATTGCTTGACAGAATAAATGTGAGGTGAACAGTGTGAAATTGGAATACATTTGTTTGCCTATTTGTCTGAAAATTGCTTTATATCGGTGTGATGCCCCCAATCAAATGCAGACCAGAGCAGCAGACCTCTCTCTAATGATGGCCGACATGCGGATACATCTTTAGTAGATTCAATGCTTCGAGCTCTCCTGCAATGCAAATTCTGACCTTCCACCCTGACACCTGCCTGAAGAGCTCAACGGCGGGCTTCCTTTCTGTAAATATTTTGTGGTTCTCAGCGGAGTCTTTTCTGATGCACTGCGACGAGCCGGGGGTCCAGAGGCTAAACAAATTCCGGCCCCGTCACCTTGGCTCAATCAGGGAGCTGTCGGATATTAAAAGAGCTATTTTTGCCTGGAGAGACATTCTGCAAACAAGCCGTGTTTGTTTTGTTAGGTCTGGTCAGCTTGGTTTTTCTTGAACTAATGCATTTTGGAGGCTTTTGTCTTCCAGTGTTGATAAAGGATAATGATTGCTGTTAAAGCGTGTAGGTTTAAGCCACTGAAACCCATTAAAGATGAATCGTGCCACCTTTCCATTTGTATAGCCCCCCTTCCCATTCCCTCTTCCCATACCTCTTCCGGATGGTCGGAGGTGTCCTCTGTCATTGCGGCTTTTATGGATTTGTGTGATGAAGGCCATGGAATGAGCCGGCTAATGGAAGGACACAGGATGGATTCATCCAACCCCCCAACCCCCCCTTCTCCCTGGAAGTTCCTTCCTCTTCTTAACCCCCAAAATGTGGATCAATATATCAAGTACAATATAAGATTTTCTTGGGAAAATGTATAACTACCTACCTCTGTTTAGTTGTTTTTTAAGCATGAAAATAGCATGTAACAGAGTTGCTCTTGAGAAACTAAAGTGTTTCGGTAAGACACCAATAGGGTGAAAACTGATGCTGTTGCTTCCATATTTGCGATTCACCTTGTCTTTTTCTTTCATCCTGTTTCTGTCTCTCTCCCTCTGAGTGACATGTTTATTTAAGTTGGTTTATGGCTTCTGAATGAGCGCTGCTTGGCAGTAACTAGAGGCTGTGTTGATATGAAAGGGTTTAAGAAAGTGTCTGAGAGAAAGGAGGAAGGAAAGAGACCCGGCTGCAGTGGAGGAGTCATTTAAGACCACAGTTAATGAGGAACAGAAGTGGAGAGAGCGGTTGAGAGGGAGCCAGGCGGGAGTGTTTGTACAGTGTTCCCCGCTTCATAGACTCATTTGCTTTGGCCCTGTTCTGATTACACGCTCTTCACTCTTCATGTGTTTCTTCTACATATGCTGGGCTTTTTACATCGAGAACCAGCAACTTTCCAATGATAACTCCAGATAAATGCCACTTGGTTTGACTTTTTAGCAGAGGTTCTTTTACCTTAACATGTTAACATATGTACTTACATAAGGTGAATTGCTTAAGGGCAAATCGGTTAAATGGTTATCCTCTGATGCATGTTACATGGTCTTGGTAATTCCTTTTGTTCACCAATTAGTGTTGTTACAATCATTCATTTTTTTTGTGGGGTTTTAGATATCATACAATTACAGTTAACAATTGAATAGTTTTTTTCCCTCATGTCTTTCACATTGTAAGCTTAAAGGGTTAGTTCACCCCCTGTCATCATTTACTCACCCTCATGTCATTCCAAATCCATAAGACTTTCGTTCCTCTTCAGAACACAAATGAAGATATTTTTTGTTGAAATTTGAGAGATTTTTGTCTGTCCTTTGACAGCTACACAACTAAAACTTTGAGGCTTTAAAAAGATTGTAAAACGAACTAATCTAGTCCAAATGAAGGAACACTACCACTTTATATGCTCAACAGATTTAATTTAATATTTTATTTACATATAAACATTCATCAACTCACACATCAGTTGTGGTAAACGGAAACTGAAGCATGTTTACTTGATGTGCAAGAACCAATGAGGTTCATTCTCGTGTCACGCAACAAGTTTGAGCTTCTGCAAGAGGTTTGTTCTTGGTTGAGCTTCTGTTTGTTCGCTGATCAATCAAAAAAATTTGGACTAAACCACTTAATTCATATGGATTAGTTTTACGATCTCTTGATGAAGCGTCAAAGTGGTAGTTGTCATTGGTGAATGGAAATGGAAAGCTCTCTGTTTTATTTAAAAATAGCTTAATTTGTGTTCCGAAGATGAACGGAAGTCTTATTGATTTGGAACAACGTGTGTGAGTAAATGACTTGGGTAAACTATAAAGCTTTCCTTTTGTTTGTTTTTTGGTCTTTTGTACAGAAATATTGTATAAAGTTGAATGACCCAATATTTTAAATATTAAAATAGTTAATGCTTAAATATATAATTTTTTTAAATAATTAGTATTTATTAGTATTAATACTAATGTTACATTTATTATATAGTTTAATTTTAGGATTGATAGATCTTTCCATTTACACTGTTGTTTTATTTGAGTGGCAATCTGTGATTTGGATGAAAAGAACACAATGATTATGATTATCTCAATCTTAATTAGATCAGATAATCGTGACCGGCCTGTGTTCCAGATAGTTGCCCTTTCTGTACGTTGTGTGTATCAATAAATCTCTTCTTTTACTCTCCCTACAGTGATTCTGAGTCCATTTGGACTGAACGGGACATTGACCGGCCAGTCCTTCAAGCTGTCTGATCCTCCGACACAGAAGCTCATTGAAGAATGGAACCAGTTCTATCCTATCAGCCCGACCTCCAAGGAGAGCGCAGAGGACAAAATGGAGGACATCGACTGGGAGGACGACTCCCTGGCAGCAGTGGAAGTGCTTGTTGGTGAGTTGGACCAAAATATATTTGACTTAAAAGTCTGTTAGGTAAAGTCTTAAACTAATTGCATTGCGGAGGCTATACATGTATGCGTGTACAAGTGTGCATTAGGCTTGCTACGGTGTTACACGGTGTTTAGTTGCAACACCGGTTTCATCACTTGCCCGCGCGGCTATTTTTTTTCCAGTTTAAAGCGATTTTAACGCAATTAAAACGCAGTATCCGTTTTTTCCTGTCACCCGTTGACTAGCGTTGTATGATCAGGCTCTTGTTAATTAAAATGCTTTTAAATCATTCAAGCGCGACAAGACAAAAGAGACCGCGCTGTCTGTCAATTATCCTGCCTATGTGACACACACACACACACGATGAACAGAAAGACGCGCATCAGTATCGAGTTCTCTTTCGGGCTTTAACGAACCATAACACACAAATTATGCCAAAATGTCAGTTTTGTCGAGTGTTCTTATAAGAGCGTACTCCGCTATCTTTTAACACCTCTCCGCCAAACGGCTTCTTGAAATAGGCCTACCGCTTTGTGACTCTTTAATGTGTTGACTGATTGCCTCAGTTAAAGCTGAACCGATCATCTCTTCCTTAGTTAATTTATAGCATCAAATAAACATGAATGAACATCAGAAGGACTGTTGTTTTAACAGCAGAAAGACGTCAGTACACGTAAACTCTCCTGACTGCTTCAGGACAAAAATGGGGGATTATGATTGGTAAAATCACCTGTCAATCAAACTCCCTGCGTTACATTTTATACACTCCCCCCCTGGTCGATTAACCGGTGGGAGAATTTTATCACCGTCACATCTCTAGTGTGCATTTATTAGTTGTTCATTGTGCTAATGCGTGGGATTTTTCTCCAGGTGGTGTGCGCATGGTGTATCCTGCATGCCTAGTGTTAGTCCCGCAGTCAGACATCCCGATCACTGTAACACCTACGGGGTCGTCGCACTGCACTGCTGTCTATTCAAACGGCCATCAAGTGCCTGCTTCAAACCGTGACCCTGCCATCTCTTCAGTGACACTGACTCCTCCCACCTCACCAGAGGAAGCTCAGACAGGTGAACACGCCTCTATTTGAACTCAAACCCATACCAATCTCATTACATGGGCGAGATCCGTTACACTCAAACTTTTTGTCTTTTTCTTTCTTTCTGTAGTTCACTCTCACTCGGCACAGAAGTGGATGCGATTGCCGATGGCAATGGATGGATTCAGTGTTGACAGCACCAGTCACCATGGTGGCAAGATTCCACGCAGGATGGCAAGTCAGGTGGTTGAGGGCGTCTGGCAAGAATGCAACATCAACCGAGCTCAGAACAAGTAAGTGTGCTCTGACATCCTCAGATGAGCTCAGAGCAAATCTTACATCAGATAATCCCATTTCACAGTCAAGATAAATCAAAGACAGAGCCAACAATGCACTGCTAAAACTGGTACAATGCATATCTGAGCCTCAGAATGTCTTATCATTGATTCATTTTATAAAGAGAAAAAAAAAAGCAAGTACAAGTCATTCGTGCTAGTTGTTACTCAGGGAACTTTTCACAACTTTTCTGTAAGGTGTTCGTTTTGAAATTTGCACAGATGTACAATGGTTTTTAATCCATTTTAGAAAAAAAATATTTCTGTCCTCAAAACTAAAAATGTTAGCTTGTCACATTTTACATATTAAATTAATGCAATTTATTAGTTTACGTTTTTTGGGTCCAAAATATATTACATTTTTGCATGTTCACTTGCTGCCATTTTGCAATTGTTTTATTTAAAGTTTAGCTAAAAATGCAGCAATGATCTGTGACTTCTATGATGCCTGTTCTGGCTTTACTCCAAAAGGTCAATGTGTGTCAAATTATTTTTTTCCCCCTGTGCAATAATTGCGAAATTTTATAAAGCTTTTGTGTAGCCAAGACTTAATGGTATGTGTCTATACAGAAATTGACTTTCAAACCAAAATCTACCCTGGGAAAATTTCAACTACTAGCCTTGACGAAATACCATGGATTTTGTGATTTAGAAAGCCATTCAGAAGATACAGAGTTTGATTCCAATCTTGTTTCATCGTGTCTCCACAGACGGAAATTCTCCGCCACAGCCTCCAATGGGACCAGCGAGGAGGAGACGCTGATGAAAGTGGGCGCCTGGGACTTTGTTGACTCCACACAGAGATCAAACTGCAACTGTTCAAGGTACAAACATGCAAACTCACTTAGCCTTATACTCTCGTAGGCTCTCGTTGTTTAACCATCCCGCACTGCTGCTGCTACTAATCGCTTTTCAGCTCTTATAGTGTTATATGTCACTCTTGAAAATGACAGGCATCACATTTGTCATGGAGAATTAAATAAGCTCTTTGTGAAAACCAGAGGAACTGGTTTCTGAGTGATTGTGTTACGCAATTCTCCAGACTGCAACCAAACGTGGTCGCATTTTGCAACCTTTTTTCTTGCCAGTGTGTATATTTTGTTAGAGGTCGCACTGATTGCATATGAAAGGTGTCAAACGGCACACAAATCGAAAGCGGAACTAAACAGCGCGATTGGAGATCCAGTGAGAAAGTGTTTGATTTTGCAGCAGTATTAACATTGCTGCAAGATCTACTGAGAAGCATTCAAATTCAGCGCAGAATTCTGTCATAAACCATAGATATCAGATTAAACGGCACTGACGTGGAAACCAGTAGAAACATTATGCCATGAACAAACAGGGTATAGAATAGGGCTGCACAATGATTAGGAATGAAACCGCACGCAATTTGGCAAAGGCTGCGATTATTTTATGCGCAGCTTGTCAGTGCAGCACGGCTGATGGGTAGTAAATGCTGCTCCATCTGAACGCCAGAGGGCGCTCTCACGCAGACACTAGAGTGCGGATCGAATTTTTCTGTCCGAGCCCGGCCCGCATCCGACAGAGCAGTAACCGAACCCGACCTGAGCCCGACAGGCATAAAGATATTTGTCCGAGCCCGACCCAAGAGCGGTGGTTAAAATCCCATTTTTTCTAATGACAATTGTACGTTTGTTTGTGTGGAAAGCCCGCATTTATTAAGCAACTGTAGGAAGGCAATCTGAAATGTCAACACGATGAGCGCATCAGCGCGCGGAGCAACAAGCACTCTTAACACAGGCGTGCTTACATTATGCACGTGTTTCGTTGTCATGGCTACATAAACAAATGTCCGCACACAGGAAGACAGATGTTATGGTAATAATGTATTTTAATCACAAAAACGACCGTTTGCATCAAGTAAAAGCATTAGGCACATTGGCTACCTACATAATAAGCTGTTTTAAATTTAAAATGTTCAATGCCTTATCGCACTGATGTGACCGAGCCCAACCCGAACATAATTTCTAAATATCTGTCCGAACCCGGCCCGGTGCTCGGGTCGGGTATCCATCCTCTAGCAGACACGCCAAATATGCCCCGCCACAGAAGTACGATAAAGCACATAATTTCAGGAGATCCCTATCGGGCATCATACTATCTGTAGCTGAATAAACAGAAACAAAGATTGAAACGCTTTGATTAAACATGACTAATAAACACACAAATGCCTTATTCTGCGTAAGAAGCCAAATCATCTCATAAAAGGATGCTCAACTGTCATTATGAAGTGAGTTTGTAGTAAAAGCATTATTTGTTTAATGTTGTCTTTTGTTGGACAAGAGGTTCATAAATGCTTCTCATGTTTGGAAAATTGTTTTATGCTGTTGCTTTTTCAAATGCACGTTATAAGTGACTCAAACTCACAGGGGTTTCAGATGGAGCAACGTTGGCAGAGCCGTATATCAATGACAAGCTGCGCATAAAAAATAATTGCAGCCTTTGCAATTCCAAAATCGCGATTAGCCAAATCGGTTTTGGTGTGATTAAATGTAGATTGCGATTAATCGTGCAGCCCTAGTATAGAAGCCTTTTCAGTCCACAAGTTACCAAAATTCAACATGGATTTAATGTAGCGCTAACGGTAACCATGGTATTGGGTTCGTACAACCTTTTGAGAGTGAAATTCTATAAGATTAAAATTACCTTTGATTAAAAATCCCCCCAGCGCTACTAAATCAGGTGCTGGTGCCACCATCTGTAAAACTGTGTGGCACTGGTGCTACTGTTCACAAATGTTAGTCTGCTGCCCTTTTAAGTGTCATAAGTCTCTGATGTAGAGAGAAAATTAACTTGCTTAGATATTCTGTGTAGTCTACATGCTTTGATTGTGTATATGTTCATGTATCTAGTCTTACAGCTCTGTAAATTGCTGAGTTACATCTTGGTCCCTTCACTTGCATGGTTTTATGACTTCTGAGTATTTACACTCTTACATGAACTCTTTATCCAGATTTATATTTAATGGAACTGATCTGGAAACAAATGGAATTCCCATTTGGCTTGGTAGCATAATTGTTAAAAACAGTTATGATTTTTTTGTAGCACTTAGCATTGTTACAGAGCTAGGAGTGTGTATTTGTTTCATAATTAAAGAGGGTGGTAATTAATTAATGTTTGAATGAAGTGTGATAGGTTATTGTTCCTTGATTCATGAAGGGTACTTGAGTTTTTGTGATACGTTGAACATAAAAAACATACGTAGAAAAAGAACCAAATTACAAGCAAGAGAACAAATTAAAACAAAGAACCAAATTAAGTAAACTGCTTGAATTTTTTTATAAATGTTTTAGATTGTAAATTATGTATTAAAAAAACATATACGGCTGTTATCTCAGTGCAGTAATTTCCACTGTGCAGAATAATGTAAATAGTCATTGTTCAAACTGATGCTGGTTACATGCTACAGAAAATGATAACTTGTTATAACTTGTGTTTACAGATTAGACAGTAGCTGACTCGCTGCCCAACTGTAGTTATTGTAATAGATGCACACTAATATCGCGGCATGCTGTGACAGGACTTGAAAGGAACGGAGATTGACTTTCACTATCAATGTATTCCAATAATATCAGTGCTGTTGACATGCCTACTTCAGGTAGATAATGGTTTTGTAAACAAGAAGCAGCAAGTACATGAAAGAATGAGCCTAAATTAAATACTATCTGTGGAGCATTGCAAGTAATGTTAACACTGACTTAATGTTGCGTAGTGCTGTGTGGTCTTGCTGTTAGTCGTCTTCTCTTTCTCTTCATTGAGTAGCTGTTCAGTTCAGGCCAAGAGAAGGCCAGGCGCTGTGGGACTGTTGTCATTTGCCAAATATGTTTTTTGGAAGAGACCCAGCTTGAGAGGTATGATGAAACTCGGAGTCCCCCCGTGAAGTGAAAATGACCATGCATCGACTGAGAGCCTTTCTGCTTGCTTAGCATTCTGCTTGTGTATATTTGTGTGAGTGGCTGTGTTGTTGTTGTGTGCTTACATGTGAAATTGTTTTGAGTGTGAGAATAAAAGGGTATAATTTTACCTTCGACTCCCCTGTGGTCTGGTCGTTTTTTTTTTTTTTTTTTGCTGTGAAGTTTGGTTGAAATGTTTCTCTGAAGAACTGTCTGTGACCAGTGTTTACCGCACGTGGTGACTATTAAAAAAAGAACAGCTGAACATCAATACACAAATAAAATATATTGTTTAAATTATTACTGCCTGCTTATAGTTATTATTTTGGAATAAATGGAAAAATGCTTAAAGACCCCCTGTGGTGAAAATCAAGTTTTTAATGTTGTTTATTTGTCTATGGGGTGTTTTTAATATGCTTTAAGACAAACCATGTGCAAACTCATAAGTCAGCAGCATTGCTGAGTATTTGCTCCTTAAAACTGCTGTGAAGAAAAAAACAGTCTCAAAAACGCGGTTTGAAATCGCCTGTATTTCTTGCGTCACAAAGTACCTTATAACCGTTAACAGGCAGGCTTTATCATTAACTGCGAAGCAGGAGAGTCTCAAGAGAAGCCGGGTTATCCCGGTATATTTTAGGTGCATTTAGCAATATAGCGGGTGAATTGATGTATATTATGATGTTATGATGAACTACATAACTTTCTCCAATGATATTCTGAGTTGTTCAAAGCGTTTCTAAGGATAAAGATTTTTAGAAGGCAGCTGTCTGACTCTGAGATGGCGAACGGGAACATGGTTTGTGTAAAATTAGCGACACATTATTAGCTGTTTGATAACGTAGTCAAGCGAAAGGCTAATCATATTAATTACCGCAATGGGTCCGACGTTGTAGAGAGCGATACAAAAAAGCATTTCTGATACATCGACTTGTATGCGAGTGGATCTCTGAGCTGGTTTGAGTGAGTGGAGGCTGGACTAATTTGCATATGCATTGTTCTGCATATATTAAATTAAGCACATTCAAGCTATTTAAGGCAGGGAAAAACATGTAAAATGTGAAAACATAAAGTGTAACTTGGACATTTACATTTGATTACATTTGATTTATATTAAAAACAAAACATTACAAAACTGAGGACATTGCCTCATTTCAGAACACCACTGTATGCCACTGATATAAGGGAAGTCTTTTATGCTTACCAATGCTGTATTTATTTTGATCAGAAATGCAGTACAAACAATTGTGAAATAATATTATTACAACCGTTTTCTATGTTAAAACATGTTAAAATGTCATTTATTCCTGTGATGGCAAAGCAGTGTCTCATGATCAGTGTCAGCAGTGTCTTCAGAAATCATCCTAATATGCTGATAATTTGGTGCTCAAGAAACATAAGGTCACATAAGACTACATACAGAGTTCCGACCTCAAAGTTACCCTGTGGTTGCTTTTTCAAATATGGGCTAAATTAAGTTCCTTGACCCCTAAACACCTCACACTACAAATGAACTACACACTCAAGCATCTCTCTCAAATACTAACGTGCATACATATACCACACTGATAGATATCTGAACCAAACTGAAGTTTCCTGGCTTTGTAACATAAGTGGTTGTTGTGGAAGCTTTGAATTTTTAAGGGAGGGATAAAAGCCTACAGGCTTGTGTGTTGAGATTCTGTGGAGGTTGAGATGGTAACTGCCTCTGAAGAACAACATTATAAATGAGAGACACTGTAAAAGGGATCCCACAGGGAAACTCTGGCAGCTGCGGGGCTTTACATATCTCTGAGAAAGTGTGGACACACGTTATCAGGTCAGACAGACTCTGATAGGAGTGGAGCGCTTGTTAAAATGGTTGTTTCTTAAACCTGTCTTTGGACTCGACAAGCAGAGAATCTTTATTCAAAGGTTTTTTTGTTTTTTCAAGGATCCAATAATAGTTTGAAAATTCTAAATAATGAGCTAATTAAGAAACTGTTACATTTCTCGGTTACGAGTCTCAAAGGCCTATTAAATATATATTATTATTTTTTTGTAACTCAGTGAAAAGAAATGAATTAAAAATTATGATTTCTGGTAATAGGCTTTCTTATTAATGTTGTCATCAGTTCATAATTCATATCCCTGTTGAATTAAAATATTTATTTCTCTTATCAGGCACAAGACATTGAAGCAGAGAGGAGGCAGCACGCCTGGTCAGCCGCCCAGTGCCGGTCAGACGCAGCAGCCGCCCATCAAGCACAAAGCCGGAGAGAAGCCCGAAAAGGGAGACAAGCAGCAGAAGCGCCCGCAGACACCCTTCCACCACCGCAACTCAGTCTGCGAAGATGTTCCCATGGAAACTGACGCTTCTGCAGGACAGCGCTTGGCTCTTAGAGGTCAAGAGGGTGGACGATTTCCTGGGCTCCGCCCATCTGATGTGAGCACTGGCTCAAAACCGCCACAGCTACACAGCGGGGGCGGAGCTACCGTGGGCAACAGTGGCCCAACGGAGATGGTCGGTTCCCCTCAGCCACCACCACTGAGCCCTCACCCCTGCGAACGTGGCGAGGACACGTCAGACACCATCAAAAACCCCTCCACCCCACACAGCCAACATTTTTACCCTCCTTCAGAACCATGCCTCCAGAAGGGCCCAGATGACGCCCGTTTGGATCCCCTCACGCAACCTTTTCCCCCTGCATACTCCGAGCCCTTGGAGCCTACCCCGTACATCAGTGCAGCAGTAAACCTGGATGACGACGGGAGTCATGCGCCGTGGAGATTCTTCAACCTGCCGCGTAGGAAAGATGCAGAGTTTCCCACGCCATCACTACCAGGAGACAAACTCAGAGAAGAGGTGTTACTCGGAGCTGAAGGGATTATGTCTGCTACTGAGTGAGTAACAGGTTCTTTACAAGCACCACAAACTATTTCATGCACTTATTTGAAGGTAAATCTAATTTCTGAGCTACTGGATTCACCAAGTGAAATAGAAAAAAAATATATATTTGAACACTTCTGTCTTCCATAGGTTGACCACATACTCTTTGAGTTAAATAGGCTATACTTTATGTAAATTACCTCTGTTACGATTGGCTAAGATGTTCTTGAAGGCGGGCCTGCTTGCAGTGACATTGACATGACGTGAAGGCCTAGTATGGTAAACCATACTTGCCATTTTTAACCCATCACACGCATTAGTGCACACACATTAGGAGCAGTGAGTAGTGAACACACTGCAAACCATAGACACAGACACCTGGAGCAGTGAGCAGTCATTTTGCCAGTCTGACTCTCTAACCATTAGGCCACGACGACTGCCCAACTGAATACTGAATAGATGTTGATATGCAGATTTGGCTTGTCATATGTTAATGTACTCATTGCTCTGATAACTTTGATAACCTGATTTCTTAACAACCAATTTTTGCAGGTTAGTATAAATGGGTCTATTGATTGGGGAGAGATCTTTGCCTTGTGATTTTTGGCTTTATGGAAACACATGTTTTCAAAACACATTTTGTTTACATTCTCATACTCCCTGAAATCTCAAACAATGCAGTGAACTGAAAGTACATATTTTTAGGATTTAGAGCTCTCCATAACCTGTAAACAGCAAGGAGGATTGTATTGTGCGTTAGTGTTGTGTAATAATGGCTTAAGTAAATGTGTTTCTAAAGTGAGAGCGGGACAACCCTGTGGACCCCCTTAATCCCCTCCGCTCACGGCCCTTTTATTTGCGGCAGCCAGAGTTTGTTAGCGAGAGCCCCCAATACCGAACCCCAAACGTTCCCGTCTGTTTGTGCAGTATGTGTTTTGAAATAGCTGTGATGTAGCCTCGCGCACCCCCACCTCTGCACAGTCGCACACATAAACACTCTCGTTCTGTGTAGAATGTTCTTTCTCTGAGTGCACACACCATGTTAATCTCTCGCGATGCGCCCTTTTGACATCATACTTCACTAATGTGCAGGCCCAGCACTGTTGTGAACTAGGAGATTATGTGTCCATCTCACACGTGCATACAAACACTCAGGGCAGGGTTTAAGTAGGGATTTAGAGTAGAAATAAGCAAGCTACAATTTTAAACACTAGCTTGTGGACCTGAAGGAAAAACAAAACGGAGAGAGAAATTGGGGGACTGCTTTTCTACACTGTAAATTTAAGGGACTGTTGCTAAATATATTATGTACAGTACTGTTCAAAAGTTGGGGTTGGTAAGATTTTTTAAAATAAATGTTCTGCTTGCAAGAGCTGCATTTATTTGATAAATAATATAGTCAAAACAGTAATATTGTAAAATATTATTACAATTTAAAATAACTGTTTTCCATTTTAGTATATTTTAAAAATGTATTTATTCATGCTATGGCAAAGCTGAATTTTTAGCCATTACGCCAGTCTTCGGTGTCACATGATCCTTCAGAAATTATTCTAATATCCTAATTTTGTGCTCAATTTTTTTTCTTATTATCATCAATGTTGTTTTGAGGATTATTTAATGAATACAAATTAATTTCTTGAAACAATTTTTTTTAAGGCGAGACACTACAGGTGAATAGGGAAATATTTGTAACTAGCAGATATCACCATGAAACTTTCCCAGTTGATTACCTACATTAAGATGAGAAAAAAATGTATTACAAGTTTTCTGTAATTTATTGTTTAAATATGCAAATTAGGCATTATCTAATTAAATATGCGCTAATTTGTCTATATTTAAAAAAACGAAATCTCAGAATTGGATAAAGCCAGGTTCAAAATTCTTTTTTCATTGTGTTCACATATTAGATGGGGAAAAAATTACAGAGGGATTTATGGATATCTACTTTTGTTATCCTGTAAAACAGAATATACTGTCAATAGCCTTAAAAAATGTATTTTCGCCATGTTTTTTGGAATAAAATGTTATATAAATCAGGCTAGGAATAATATATTTACAAATCCCTCTGTAATTGTCTTCATAATATAACTAGGTACAAGACTGGAAAGTTTGGTGTGTATCGGTGCTACTGAAGAGGAGATTTCGGACTTGGAGTATGAGAGAAAAGTCATTTTGAGAAAAAGGCATTTAAAGATTTGTAATGTAAAAAATCATACTTTTTTAGTGGAAACAACTATTTACTGACACAGTATCTTATCAAATCATTAGCAACAACAATACAAACGACCTAAATCACATCAAAACTTATAAACACAGCATTTATGGCCTTTAACTGAGCAGAAAAACAGTCAAAAACACACATCTGAGTGTCAGAGCGCGTCACGTGATGCTTCTGAACCAATCACGCTGTCAGAAATTGACATCAGCCAATGAGATTTCGCTTTTAGGGTTAAATGCCCATTTTACTTTCACGATTGGTTACTGATTAAAGGGAAATGACCATATTTGGATCCGACAGCATTGTACAGAAGAGAGAGAGCTTTCCAGACATGTGCGTGATTAAAGGAAGAACACAGAGATCGCGGAGCAGCGCGTTGATTTAGAACGGCAACTTTTGTTGAATTTCAGAGAAATCTACTGACGCAAATAGACAAAGTGTAGTAAAATAAAGACCTAAATGTGTATTTTGGACTTTTTTTCAGCACAAGTCTGAAAGAAAACATGTTATTGAAGACAAATAGCCCAAAATCTCAAAATTGACCAGTGAAAAAAAAACGATGTTTTTGCCTGCCGTGTCTCGCCTTAAGTAAATCTAAATCTTCCAGAATCCAAAGGTTGTTATTGAATTTTTTTATTATTTACAAAAAAATAAAAATTATGAATGTGAAATTCATTATTTACAAATGAAATAATTTGATTTTGAATTGATTTTGATCGCTTTACTTGTCAGTCAAACAATATCTTCCTTTCAGATTGGGCAGTAATAAGCTAGACTAAATTTTAAGCAAGTTGACTATATTTAGGTCAAAAGTCACAAGAATGCAGACAGGATGTGTGTAAAATCATGGAAACTTACTGTTGTTGTTGCAGGGTTAATTTTTTCTATGGAACAGTTGATGTTAAAATAAATTAAGGATGTGTTCAGATCCACCATATGCTAAGCCCAGACTTTCTTACGACATGCACCTACCCTACAAACTTCCAGGAAGAGCACCAAGGGAACTTCGGCTGGCCTCCCTTGTGGCTACCATGATTTAAAGGCACAGACATTTGACACCGGTGCCAGTGCTGTCTGATGACAGTCTCCAACTAAGCCGTGACATGTTTACTCGTGTGAAAAATTTCTGTTTAAGTGTACATCTTAACTGCTTCTCCAGAAATGTAAATCAACAAACGGTTACCCACACTGCTTCCAAAAGACATGACGTTGTCATTGTTTTCTCTGTATTTGTGCTAATATGCATGATGATTAAAATGATTGTACCGACTATACAGCATCACTTTGGCTGTTACTTTGTATACAAAAAAAGAAAACATTTGTTTTTCCTTATGGTCCACAACGTCACATCCATTAACATGAGATAGTGTTTGTTGAATCTGTTGAAGGGGGAACATTTGTTGGTCGCACTGATATTTGGCCCAGTTTGGGAATGTTTGGACACGTTTGTTTGAATAATGTTCGTGTAGTATGAACTTTTCCCTCTAAACGGTTATGGATGAGAGATATGCCCCTCATAAATTTACAAAGCAGCAGTGTTATGGGAAAATAAAGAGTAGAGATTGCTCAGCAGTGCCATTGTCTTCCTGGAAGAATGCTTGTTGATAGAATTAAGTTAAAAAATATTTGTCCCTTAATCCCTCACTAGGAAAAATGGCTGTTAGGAAATTGTTGTTGTGGTGTGGATGTTTCACACATATCTGATGCTTAATTTTTTTTTAGTTCCCTTCAACAGTTTTAAGTGTACTTGAACATTTTTTAAAAGTGGTTTTCATCTGTATTGTTTCCACTGTAATGTTTTTTGTTGTTGTTGTTGCCTAAGATCAGAAAAAAAGACAGTGCTGTGGTTTAGAGAAGCTGTCTCTGTTGGCCACAGTGAGATGTAATGGTATGCAGTGCAATCCCAGGATGCACTTGGCTGGTGTCCTCTTGTGTCCATTCTGCTGTTACGGCCTAATGTAATCCCTGTACACTCTGGGGCCTCAAAATGGGTTTAATCTCTGGCCAGCGCCACTGTGCACTGTCACCCCCCACCAGAGCTGCAGTGGTCAGATCTGTGTGAGAAAACAGTGGTTGGTACAACTGGTACACCAGTGGTTCAACAAACACAGAGGGATTTTACATAACATATATACACAAACAGAGACTTCAGACACTGGGGTGTGACATGATTTCGGATTGATGAAACCTCCTGTTTTTTTTCACAGAGTTGGTGAATAATTTCTGGGCATATGGACATAAAAAAGGGCTGTTCTTTTTTAAATGGTCAAATCATCTTAATGGGCTTGATAGGGCTGGAACAAACTTATTTTTTCAATTGTTTAACCTATTGATTGGTTTTTCGAGTTACGAAATAATCTAGCGGGGGTTTTTTTTCTCCTCACAGTTAATCTATTGAATTTCTTTCCTGAATAATTGATTAAACCTTTGGTTAATTTAACGATAATTAATAAAAAGTAATTTGCCAATAAATAATAACAGTAGGTAATCTATGTATGGACTTTTACTTAATAATATCACAAAAGATAAGGTTTATGCAGTGTAGAAATAATTAGGAAAGGTGTTTATGGCTGCCTGCGTTCACAGTCACTTTTTGGGATTTACAGCAGCAACTGCTTAGAAGTGTGAAGTTTTGATCAAACGGCTGAAGTGACATTCTAACTCATCATAGCGTTAACGATAGCGTGTAGTGTCGAACATAGTGGCGTTGTCCATAAAACCGCAAAGTTTTACCACAATCGAAAGCGTGTAATTAATTGTCCAATTGAGGCGCAAGTTCATCCATTAGATATTTTAAATAACCAACAGCAGCATTAAATGCTTTGTAACAGAGTTGCAGAGAGTACGTTTGAGCCGCGCGCCTCGCAGCCACGGCAACTAGTAAAAAACAGCAGCCATATTAAGCACAAAATATGAAACTGACTTCTGTATTCTAGTGCGGTGTGAAAATTATTTAATTGGCATAATCTGCGTAATGATTACATCAACGCATCGTTCCAGCCCTAATCTTAATACATGTAGATAGCATTAAAATTCATTGTTGACTAATATAGGTTTCAGGGCTCAACAGTGCGAGTTTCTCAATTGCATATGCAACAACAACAAAATTTTACTTAAAATAGATGTCTGTGAATTGAAAGGTCATAAGTCTTAAATATCTTAAACAGTATAAACAAAAGTTTTGATCATCATTTTAAGAGATTAAAATTTGAGGCCGGAATTGCAATATGACTCAAAGTTGTTATTGTCAATGATTTCATTTTTAAAATGTGAGCGCTCCATATTCAAAGTTAAAACGCGGCGCTGTTGCGAATTCTACAGGCTCACTTGTCAGAGCAGTTCGCGATCAATGAATACCATGCATTTGTCAAATGATTGCTTATGATTTACTTTTGATGAATTATGACAATGTTTACTCGATGGTTTGTATTGTAATATGTTTTTGATGCTTGTAAGAGTGCATATTTTAGCTCCCTCATATGTTTGAATGAGCAGCTTGAAGCAGTAAAGAATTTCAAAATAAGAGTCCCGTTGTATTTTGGGTTTGTTTGTAATTTAAAAAAAGTCTCGCATTATGCAGAACATTCTTTTTCTAGCCACTTAATTCAACAAGTCTTAAAATTGCGATCATTTTGTTCGCATATTCTCCCGAAATTTAATCTGTGACCTCAATTAATTTGGGAGCATTTGTGCGAATGCAAATAATTGTTGTGGTGCGACCTTTTTTCTAGAGATGCATCGGTCGACCGGTGTGGTGAAGAGATGAGTCCCACCGTAGAGATGAATCCCACCGTAGAGATGAGTCCCACCGTAGGACCCAAGCAATCCGATTGGTTCAAAGCACGTTTTATGGGTAATCGTTTTAGTGCCTGATTACAAATACGACAGTTACTTTATTATACAAGTCGCTTGATCTACGTTATAACAACCGTTAATGTCTTTTAACTTAATATGTTTCAAATACTAAGTAACCGAAGCTATTGATTGTGAAATTTAACATTTCTCGTTCTTAGTGTTTTTTAGTTAGCTTACATATGCAATTAATTCACTATACAATAGCTGTTTGTCTTTCTGTAAAGCTGTGTGTACTGTGAAAAGCGCTATACAAATAAATATATTACTTGATGGACGTTTTCCCACTGAAGGTGGGACTCATTTCTCTGGTGGAACTCATCTCTTCACCACAACGGCCATAAATCGGAAACGGCCAGTTTGTGCTCTAAACACACGATCGGCAACCGGCTGGTTTTTAGTTTAATTTTGGCTGAACTCTATTCCGGACTTGCACACAAACTGCATTGCAATAATTTCCCAGAATGTAATTTGTGTGAAAACATTACGAAGTCTGTTAAAAGGACGTTTAACACAGGCCAGAGACAGGACACGTTAAAGACGGCCGCAAAGAGGAGAGCGCAGACAAGGAGCAGAGAAAATACCAGGCACAGCAAGATCACTGTTCGCGATGCGAAATATAGGATTAAAAATATAAATATTGAATGGGGGTGGGGCTTTATATGCTAATAAAAAAACTAAAAAAAAAACTACTCATTCTACATGCTTGTTTGGATTGTGATTAAAATTCTGTGGTTGCCTATAATTTTAAATGGCTACAGATGTTTGTTTTTTGAAGTCCATTTTGGCCTCTTATAGAGCAAATAAACAACAAATAAGTTTGCTTAAACAAAAGGGGGGGGGGGGGGGGGGGGAGACTCAACCAGTATCGGAATTGGCAAAAAATATTTTAATATATATTAATTTGTAGTTATGGTGCTTATTTTTTGGTGGGTGCTCCTAAATTTTAGCTGAAACTTCTACATTTTTTTACGTTGAGGGCACCAGTTCTATCAAGTAAAAAAGTTAATTTCGAGCCCTATTTAATGTTTAGAATAGAAATAATTATTAAATGCAGTTTGAAGAAGAAATATTTAAAGTGTCGTTTCAAATAAATAAAATTATTTTTATTGTAAATATGTCCTCGTATCCCTTAATTAAGAAAAACGATTTCATGGTGCCCCATAAAGGTCTTAATTTTTCAAATAAGGAGCATATGTGCTCCTTGGGTATTATGAAATGAGCATTTATTTCTTCGAAAAATAATTATTTCCCACTTGATCTGGATGATATATTTACCTTCTGCCAGTATATTGGTATTACCATGCAGTGTTATATTATTTTAATCATGGTTTGACCTATTTTTCTTTTTGCCTTGACCAGGTCAATGGTGGCCTCCAAAAGGCCGCTCAAGGTCTCAGATGAACGTCTCCAAACGTACCTGCAGCGACAGAACCAGCACCTGGTTGCAGCCATTACAGGCAACGACCATGAGCCTGAGGTCGACCCCTACGCTTTTGTCGACGGAGATGTTAAGTTCACCTTCTCGGATAAGAAAGACAAAGCAGGGGGAGATAGAGAACCGGGGAAGAAACACAAGGTGAGCGACACATTTTGCTAGAGATATAATCCTATAATGCACTAGTTTTAAGGCTACACTAACACAAAAGTTAAGGGTTAGTAAGTTTCATTTGAATGTTTTTGAAATACATCTCCTAATCTGTAATTAACTGCATTTATTTGCCAAACGTTTGAACGGTATTGTAAAAGTAAAGGTCCTTTTCTGTTTTTACAAGCTAGTTTCAGTTTCATTTGGAAATATGCAATGTTACAGAAGTAAAATGGGCTGTGAATCCTGTTTCACATGGACTCTTTTTCCCTGTGAAAAGGAATTTTAGATGCTGCAGATTCTCTATTGGCAGTGTAGCATGTAATGTGCTGGCATCATGTCTGCTATCTTCAGCTCATGGGAGATTCCCATCTGAGATCTGAATCTGACACCCTCAAACGTGGAGGAGAGAGCATGAATAGAGGGGGCGAAGACAGTCTCTCCCATTCCTGTTGGATTTTCACACATACTTTTAGCGTCTTTTTGTGGCAGCTGCGGAGGCTGAACAAAAATCAGCTTTGTCCTTCTGTATTCTGTTACTCCATCATTTTGTAAGAGCTTTTTTTGGTACCTACTCTTAGAATTACACGTCATTTATGTGTCTTGGTGCCTTATAGCGTCTTTTTGCAGACACAGGAGAGGTTTAAGTAATTTGGGCTAAATGGTACAACAACCTCATTGCTTATAGCACACGTGTATCTATGTTATGTATAAACATACAGCGGCGTTCATTTGTTTTAAAATACAGTCTACATAGAAAATTGGCTGCTTAACTCCTGTACTCCACCCCAGGGTTCTGCTATCGATTACGGGGCGGAGTGATTTGCATGTACAGGCGTTTATTACGGAGTTGGTCATTAGGATGTGAAGTGTGTGTACGGAGGAACAGATTACACTCTTTATGCATAGAGACGGCCTGCAGCGTAATGAAATTATGCATGGCGTAATGAATCTCCGCATAGTGTGCGTCTTGCATTGTAATGGTGGCTCTGGGAGGTGCAGGTTGCATGAGGGGCAGGTTAAGGGTCTGGGGTGGGTTTCTAAGGTGCTGAGGGGAAAGCTGCTGTCCCATTAGCCTGCTCTGTTATCTTATATTACAATGTTATTTATTACGCTGTGCGTGGAAGATTTGGTTAATTTGGTGGCAAAGTATAAATATGCTTCCACCCTTCCTCCCTCCCTCTCTTTGGTCGTCTCCTGTTTCTCTCCTTAGCTGTCACTCTTTTACTCTCCTTTTACCATCACCTTTTCTAATTGGTCACTTTCTTCTCTGTGATTAATTAACGTGATCATGAACTGATGCACTCTGGACTGTTTTATTGTGTTTTATGGAAGTTAATCATTGACTGCTCGATTATTAAATATTGACGACTTCACTGAAAAAAAAAATATAACTTGATGTAAAAGCATGTTAAAAGATGGTAACTTAATCTACATTTAACTGGTTGTACATCACCTAATCAACATAAATACATTCATTTATACCAACAAAACTATTTTATGGGTTAAATAGAGTAAGGTAACAATTGCAGGGTGCCACTTTTTAAAGTGTATATGTTTTGTTTTTTCTCAACTTACTTGCCATTGATATGTGCTGCCAGAAAGTACATTTTGGACCCTCACCCTGCATATATAATCTAACCTTTGTATATCTGTGGCTTATATATTAAATTTCTAAACATTTCCTATTTTATTTTGCTCTCTTGCAGGGAGAAGATGGCAGTGCTGCTCTATCAGATGGTAAGGATTGTCCTGTTACACTCCAGTGACTCTCTCATGAACCCTCTCAAACCCTGAGTCCATTTATTTTATTTGAAATAGTTTCCCTGTTGACAGCCTGGGCCGGTTTAGTGTATTGTTGCCCATAAAGGTTAAATGTGTTCGCTTGGTGAGGGAAAGGGCTTGTCCTGATGTGGTCTCAAGCCCAGGCTGTGGTTACGCTAGATAAAGCTGGAGAACAGGACCATGTTAAGCGCTTTCTCTTTCTCTCTTGCTCAGATGCTCAGCGGGCTGCGGCCAATAACCGGGCCGCTTCCACTAGCCTCATACATGATTCAGACCTGGCAGTCTCCATCAAAGACCTGGACAACCTCTTCAACTCAGATGAGGATGAACAAACAGTCAGTATCAAGCCATATTTCTGTTTTCTCTTTCTATTATGTCTCCCCCTGAATGGCTTTGCGTCACTGTGAATATTTCTCACAATCTGACACGAGGACTCATCGCCATACATTATTAGAGGTAGAAATATATCATCTGTACTCAAAACAAGTACTGTTAAAATTGCCATTGCTTTGCTATTGGAAAATAAGGGTATGTTGTAATGGAATTTTCTTAAGAGAAAATACTGTAATTTGAATGAAATCGTAGTTCTGATTTTTGGCTAATTTGTGAATTTCTCCATAGCCTGGAGCACGGAGAGCTGTAAATGGAGCAGATGAGAAGTTTGGCAACAAGGAGTCGAAGCCAGCCACATTGGACCCTGTCTCCTGTATAAGTGAGCACAGTCTCTGTCTCTCTCTATATATATATATGCACAAGTTTTACTCCATCATTGAACTCTGTATACTGCTCCCTGCTGGCCACTGTGACAACTTTTACTTTGCATGCGGACAAGCAGGGACATCATGCATATATTTCTTTGAGAGGGAGCAGCGGATTAATTTTCTATTGCAATTGGAAACGTTTTTTGCATAGAGTTTGACAATAATTTTTTTTTTTTTTTCCACAAGAATAAGTAGGAAATAGGCTCATGAGATGACTTGAAACGACATACTTGTCATGGATGTACTGCCTCATGCATCTTCCTTCTATCCTTTCACTCACGTCATCTTTCTCTCTGCCATCCCTCCCTCAGGCACGGCTGATCTACACCAGATGTTCCCTACGCCTCCGTCTCTAGAGCAGCACATCATGGGTTACTCCCCCATGAACATGGGCAGTAAAGATGGCTGTATGGAGCCTGGCTCTGGCCTCAACACTCTGGACGGCTCTACTGTTCTGGGTGGCCAGTTTAAAATCGAAGTGGAAGAGAGTTTCTGCAGCCCCAAACCTTCTGAAATCAAGGTGAGATGATGTGTGCAGTACAACCAGTTTCCAGCGTCAAGTCATTCTTCTGTCCTGACAGAAAGCGGAATGTTGTGCAGAATGACACAATGACAGCCAATCGGAATGCACTTCATGCTAAATATTAGGATTTTTGTTTTTGCAGGGACATAGCTGTTCTAAGATCTGTAAACTTGTGTTGGAATTTGCTTGTGCGCATTTTAGGGGTTCATTTAGTTTTTTCCTTACTGACAACCGAAGTTTTTTAACCATTACAGACAAGATAATGTAAAATTAGGCTTAGATTAAATTGGAATAAGTGTCTGTGACCCATTAAAAATAACAACAACAATAGAAAATTCCCAGGTGTTTAGTTTTACATGTGTAAATAGCAGCATAAACATATCAGTTCTAGCATTGCTAATCATTCATTATCAAAATAAAATAGTCAACCAAACATACAAAAAGTTACACTGCTCAATTTAAATAGTCCGTAGTACAGTATGTGCCATTCAGTGTGGCCAAGCACATTTTTGTGCATGTGAAGGATATCACATGGATATTGGAACGTGAGTGAAGTACAAAGCCTAGTTTACAAAAAAATATATAGTTTAGCATCCAGATACATCGCGAATATGGATTGGCTATTTGAGCCCAATGCTGTTTCTGTTTCAGTTTTGCTTTAAATTAATTTGTTTTTGGCTTTACTTTAATATAGCGACTTTTATTTTTCATCCTTGTTCTGTTCTAAATACTGTTGAATTTAAAGGATTTGTTGTGGATTAAGGGGAACTAAAACTATGTTTATAGTGTTTATAATATGTTTAAACATTTTGTTATTTTTCATTATTTCTGAATGTGATACATTGTCAAAAACGCAATTTTAAATGCAGCAAACGGTTTAAAATATCTTGAAAAATTAAAAAAATACAACTTTTTAAACCATTTAACTGATAGTATTGAACTAAATCAACAACTGACTTAAGCTGAACATCAGCCGAAATGCATAATTTTCCTGTTATCACTGTAAAGCTGCTTTAGAAACAATCTGTATTGTATAAAGCGCTATATAATTAAAGGTGACTTGACTTATTAATCGGTCAAAATTCTTACTGTCGGTTAACAGTTAACCAGTTAATTATGAGCACCCTGAATGCATTTGCTCATTCGAGTGCTTCTTGTGAGAGTCATTCCTATTGTTTTGCTGAAGACTATGGACTTATACAACAGCGGATTTAACATTTTGTTTCTTTCTCTCTCTCTTCAGGACTTCTCATTTGTGTACAAGCCTGAGTTTTGTCAACCGTTTGTAGGCTGCTCCATGTTTGCCCCCCTGAAGTCTTTGCCTAGTCAGTGCCTGCCCCCTATCAAACTGCCTGATGAGTGTGTTTACAGGCCCAGCTGGACTGTGGGAAAACTGGAGCTACTCAACTCTGTACCTGCTATGTCCCTTTTCAGCAAGGATGGGTGAGTTTCACATCTGGGGTGACGCACAAATGCATTGAACCTACTGAATGAACGAGAGCCAACAACCTCAGCCATTATATATATCTTTACACAGACTTGTGTATGCACTAAGAAGGTCTCCCGGTAAGATCCCGTAAAGACACGTGACGTCAGGATGAGACTTGTAACGTACGCGTCGAAAACATGTAGCCTACACTAACCATTGTGTACCATTCCACAAAGATGGCGAACGATCTCAGCTTCAGTGCAGATAGTAAAGAGCTCCCTGGTCTCTGCTTCGTTCCAGTTTGCAGACATTTTTTTCGTTCTTTCTTTGTTGATGACGAACACAAACTTTCTTCTAAGAGCAACACGTGCGTCATCACTACGACACACCGCTTACGGCATTGATCCTGGCTTTTGTTCACACAGGGCGCATTCCGGGACTTATCCCGGCAATGTTACTAGGTCCCCAACCCGGGATCGATCCCGGCATCAATCCCGGGACGTGTTTGCGTTCACACAGAAGGTACTCTGGCAATTTCCCGGAATCAACGCGCTATGTGAAAGGGGCTAAAGAAATCTGGTTCATATTTCGTCTGTCTGAAGGAATGAACTGCCGTTTTATGTAACTACGTACTCAAGAATGCGTGACCTCATGGTGTTTTCAGCGCCTGCCGTCTCACAATATGAACATATCCAGAGCTGCTCTGAGAGGACGCTTAATGTGCATTTCATCATTTTATTTGAGAAAAACTATTGTCAAATATAGCAAAAACTCGAAGGTCTTTGCTACAACCCGTCAAAATACATTTTCGGTTTAACCTGAAGAAATTATGACTCTACTATAGTACAATAGAATATACTTCTCATAATAACTATAATAATAACAACAACAACAATAATAATAACTTTAAATGTATATATATTTAAAGGAATAGTACACCCAAAAAGGAACATTTTGTCATCATTTACTCACCCTCATGTTGCTCCGAACCTGTTTGAGTTTCTTTCTTCTGTTGAACACAAAAAATAAGGTTGGTTATGGGATCAAGTCAATGAGTTAATTTATTATTTGATTACATTAAAACATTAATTCAATTGTTAGTTTTATGCATTCAATTGATTACCATCTTTTTTTTTTTATAAAGATCCACCGACTGCAATTTTCGGCCGATTCCGATTTCGGATTTTTTTTTGTAGGTGACCTGCCGATTCCGATTTTCTTTCAAAGAACTATAATTGACATCATATACAAACAAAAATCTACTTTTCTTCAATGCAAATTAAAAACAAAAACTAATAAAAAGACAAACAATAGCACAAATAAATAGAGTAGAATAAAGAGAGATATGAAATAAACACAGCTTTAATTTTTTCAGGTGGGTATACAGTATATTCAGGTAAGAAATGCTACAGAAAGGAAAGTAATCAAATGTAAAATAACACTGGATAGTCTTCATTGCAAAAATTAAACGCAGATGAATGCTTACAACTAATTACAAATGTTATTCAGTCAAGATCAGTGAGTGGTTTTCTCTTTGTCTTTTGGTTTTCAATTGAAAACACAGACAGCAGCAGGAATATTAGACTGCTGTCACTTTAAGAGTTTATGCACGGATCCAATATACTGTTGCAATAGAGTGAGAGCACGCAATAGAGTGAGAGCACGCACCTGACATTATTCCCTGTGCCGCTGGCAACAAAACGAACTGGCTTGGAATCAGTAAGACGTGAGACTGACCAGCCGTTTACCGGTCTGGGCCGATAATGCCGAAAATCTTGATTATTGATTGATTTTTGATTATTGAAATTAGGAGAAACAAAACAAAATATGGTTTCAAGTTTGTTGTTCAACAAATAAAAACCCTTTTATCATTAATTTAATTGATTGTTTAATACCGTATATACCATGAAACTGATATTTTCATATACTGTTATCATACCGTTAAAATCTCATACATTTACAACCCTAACTGTAAATACTAACTCATGTTCTGTGCAATCAGTACACACCTTTTGTTCTTAGTAATGGCGAAAAAAGAATAAAAGCGAAGAACAGGTGTTAACACTAGTAATTAGGCTGTCAAATCCATCTGCTGCCACTTTCCTTTTATTTTCTTACATTTAAAGCTGCTTATCTCAGAGCTTCTCTACTGTCCTCACTCAAACTACTGTCATCTGGATTGCTTTTTCATCTGATGTTATGAACCTTTTTTCAACTCAACTACACTGTCATTCTATTTGGCTGAAGTTAGGTTTGAGTTACGCTGCTTAAATGTGTTTTTATACTGCGGCAATATCGAAGCAGATGAAAAAATAATCCAATAAAGTTCTTTTCATACATTAATCTCAGAGAGCAGAGAGAACACTGTGTTCTTGAACATCATATTTGATGTCAGTAGAAATTCAGTGAAATCAAGAGAGAGGAGGGTAGTGTTACGAATGGTCGTTGACAGTGATAAGTCTGGTTGTAAAGTCTACGTTTGTTTAAGTCAGTTCAAAAGCCCTTTAAGAGCTAGTTAGGCTTCTTTTATAACCCACAGCAGCTGGGGGAGAGGGCCACGTCTTCAAATGGGGGACCTTCAAACGCCTGCCTGTTTTTAAAGGCCACCGGGAGCCACACTCGGCATTCTCACACACAGACACACACACACGGTCCATGTGGCACAAGCTGTGCTTTCATTTCTTGCACAGCTGCCTGTTGGACCGTCTGTCTAAAAATAGTTTCTTCTCCCTCCCCCTGGAGGTCTTCTTAGGATACAAGTACAGTACTGCAGCTCGTAATATATGTCCACTGTTATATCCAATAATCTTTTATGTTGGTGAGAACAGGATTGACGAGACATTTTAAATGTCGCTCATTTGTTGTAGGGCTTGATTTCAGTGATGCCCAAATTGCTCACTTGTCTTTTTTCTGCTTTGTTCACTCTAGTGAAAACAATGCTATGGAGCATGAGTACATCCAGACGTATACACCCACTCAAACCCATACGCCATTCTTGTCTAACAGCGCCCCGCCCAGCAACAGTGGCACAAACATCCTCCCGTCCCCTGCCACTCCTCGTTTTTCAGCTCCTACCCCTCGTACCCCACGGACACCCCGGACGCCCAGAGGCCCAGCCAGCGTACAAGGTTCCCTCAAATATGAGAACTCGGACCTGTACTCGCCAGCCTCAACACCCTCCACTTGCAGGCCACTCAACTCTGTGGAACCTGCGACGGTTCCCTCCATCCCCGAAGCCCACAGCCTATACGTCAACCTCATCCTGTCGGAGTCTGTCATGAACCTGTTCAAGGACTGCAACTTCGACAGCTGCTGCATCTGCGTCTGCAACATGAACATCAAAGGTGCCGACGTGGGCATCTACATCAGCGACCCCAACATGGAGGCCCAGTATCCCTGTGGGTGCGGCTTCAGTGCTGTTGTCAATCGGCGCTACGGTAATGGCTCCGGCCTTTTCCTGGAAGACGAGCTGGATATCATCGGACGGGGTTCGGATGTAAGCCAGGAGGCGGAGAAGCGTTTTGAGGCGTTACGGAGCATGTCGCTAGAGAAGACAGGGGGTGGAGGCAAGGATCGAGTCCCGGACGAGCTTATCTCTCTTCTGCAGGATCAGTGCACTAATCCCTTCTCCCCCATCCTGGCATTGGACCCCGAGGGACTGTCTTCCCAAGGGCCAGGGGGCGCCACTGTACCACCATGTGTGCGTGTAGAGGAGAGAGACTTCCACAACGACTGTTACCTGGCTCTAGAACACGGGCGGCAGTTCATGGACAACATGTCCGGTGGGAAGGTGGACGAGACTCTGGTGAAGAGCACGTGTTTGCACCATTGGGCCAAACGCAGCGGTAAGAGATTAGAGCACATTCAACGTTTGCTTGCGTCTTTAAAAAAACAAAACAATTCCTCTCATTAAGCTGGTACATTAATTATCACAGATATGATCACAAAAAGAGGAAGACAATCTCATATAGAAAATAGCCTTAACAACTTGGTCACAATTGACCCTACTTACTTTCATACACATTCCTGATCTTATTGTGTATTACAGTTAATTGTTCCCAGTCCTTCCTTTTACAGTTTTAAGAGTGTTGACCAAATATTACCACTTCTGTTCTAGTAATGCATTGAAGTTTCGGCAACCAAAAATATTTTTCATATTGGACAAAAGTAGTTTTGGAGTGCAAACTTTTCCATTTCTGTTTTTGGCTATACGAAAACGTAATTTTTGGTTATGTTGTTTTGGTGCATCACTATATTTTACTCATGTTTATATATGTTAGTAAATATTGAATATTGACAGATTTAAGTGTCTTATTAAATCTCTCTCTCTCTTTTTTTTTCTACAGCGGTGGATGTGAGCGGGCTATGCTCTCAGGATGTGTTGAGAGTTCTTCTCTCTCTCCAGCCGGTTCTCCAAGATGCCATCCAGAAGAAGAGGACCGTTCGCTCCTGGGGAGTACAGGGGCCTCTCACATGGCAGCAGTTTCACAAGATGGCTGGAAGAGGGTCTTACGGTGAGCAACAAGGGCACATATGGATAATTATGTATTTAAGATTGTTAATAGACTTTGAAACTGATGTCAGGGGGAATCTTGATACTGCTCTCCTGTAATGTTTATGCACTATGCAATTAATTCTGCACATACGTGTTGCAGACCATCGCACTGGTGCCAGTACCAATTTTCCTAACTGATAAGCGCTCCCATTTTTGAGGCATATAAGAAACATTAAACTGCAAACGTGCCAAAAGCGGAACGAAATAGAGCTGTTCGTTTGAACCGCGCCACAGACCATTTATCAGATCAGCTCAAAGCACACCACAGCGCGAGCTTAGAGCGAATGCATTTACTTGCTGACCGTTTCAATCACACCACCACTAAACAGCACTGTAAGATCCAGTGAGAATTGTTCGAATTTGGCACAGAGCTCTCCCATGCAAACCACAAATCAAATGGCTTCTGATTTAAACTAGTTTAAAGCCAGATGAAACAGCATTGAAAACAACATTGAACGGAAAACAGGAGTAACATTGAGTCAAAACAACACAGTTAGAAGGCTTTCAATCCACAAGTTGCCAACATTTACCATGATTTACTGTAGTAATAAACCATGGGATTGTTTTCATAACTGAAACCATGGGATTGTGGCAGAAATGTGGGATATTCATGTAACATTGTTTTATATTATTAATGTTAGTTGCAGTATTTTTTATTAAGCTATAGCAGTTTTTGTGCATTTGTATTATACTAAAAGTCTAATATACTAAATGCGATTCTTTAACCGATCAAACAGCTTGTAAAAACCACGCAGTCTCAAAAGTTATCAAAGATGCAACAGCATGCATTTATTTGTGCACTAAATTATAGCTGTCACAGCCAGGATATGTATGTATTTGTGTAATTTACGTTGAGCTTAATAAACCATGTGCATATTGTGTTGCGTGTAATGCTAATTTGCAACTTGCATTTGTGGGAAGCTTTGATGCTTTTAATGAGAGCAAAATAAAACTGTTTGAATCAGAAGCGGTTGCTGTGTTGTCAGCCTCCATTCTGCGGCTCACCACGCCCACTTTTAAAGCATTTTTCAAAACTGTGGTGAGAACTGACTGCTGCTGAAACAAATGTGTGAAATAATTTGTGAAATACTCACATGTTTGTCATGTTCTGATGATAAAACCACAATTAATTGTCTGGATTCTACAACTTTCACTCAGTAGCAAAAATCTGCCTTTAAACTTGAAAGAAATAAAGATTTGACATTTATCGTGATAATTTTTTTGGCCATATTGCCCAGCCCTACTCTCCTGTCACTCTGACTCTTACTTTATTTCCTAATTTGCTCCTCTCCAGGCACGGATGAGTCTCCAGAGCCTCTGCCTATTCCTACCTTCCTGGTTGGGTATGAGTATGACTTTGTGGTGCTGTCTCCCTTTGGCCTGCCGTACTGGGAGAAGCTACTGCTTGATCCCTTTGGCTCCCAAAGAGACGTAGGATATCTGGTCCTTTGTCCGGACAGTGATGCTCTCCTCACCGGAGCAAAGAGCTTCTTCAGAGAGTTGACAGCGGTCTACGAGGTGAGGGAGTTGGTCAATCTTTACTTTAATGTTCCACTGAGAATTTTGTCTGCCACGCACTATCCACTTTATTTTTCAACTAAGAAGTAAGCTATTTCCTGTGAATGTGAGACTTCCCAATTCATTAGCCGATATAAGTAAATAACGAAGTGCAGTAAAACTGTATAAGTATTTGCGCAACAAACCAGTGTTTTTATGATTATGATAATAAACTAAAATATGATAATAAATAGCACATTTCAACATTCTTATGTTAAAAATATTGTGGATAAATACAATCTAACTATGCAATAACATGCTACACTTTAAGTGATGTACCAAAATGGATAGTTCGTATTTGTTTCTGTGTCCACTGCACTCTTTCAGCATTTCCTGGCTTCCCTGTACTGCTTTCTTATTGGTCTCTTTCTGTTTTTGCCCAACAGTCTTGTAAGCTCGGTCAGCATCGACCAATCTCCAAAGTGTATGCTGATGGCATTGTTAGGGTAGGTGGAACTGCTGCCAAGAAGCACTCAGAACAGCCAGTCAACGATTGGTTTCTGAAAGCAGCTGGTGGCAGCAGTGATGCATTTGCCAAGCTCAAGCTGTTTGCCCAAGTCTGCAGACATGACCTCGGTAAGACCATCTCCCTCTCTCCCCCTCTCTCTGTTATTCCTGTTGTCATGAAAATGAATGTATTTCTCACTAATCTTTGTTTTGTCCCTTCTGTTTCTTTAGCTCCATACCTCGCTACGCAGCTATTGGACAGCTCCCTCCTCATTCAGCCAAACCCTATCCCTTCTTCCTCCCAATCATCTTCCTCGCAATCCTCCTCCAACTTACAAACCTCAATGGCCTCCGGAGGCTCCGCCCTCAACAACAACAGCGCTGCCAGCAACAGTGGCTCAGGCCTGTCAGGCAACACCAATAACACCTCCTCCTCCTCAGGCCCTCAGGGCAGCAGCATCCAGTCTGCCAAGCCCAGCTCGTTCCCTCCCTATGGAAGCATGGGAGTCCAAGGTAACAGCTCCCAGTCTGGGGCTCTGGGCCAGCAGGCTGTCACCCAGAACTCGAGCCTCTCTGGAGACAATTCAGCCGTCAACAGCCAGACTCAGGGGCCATCTGAACCACCAGAGAGGTACGCAATGCATTTGTTGCTTTTTCCTATCTTAATAGTGGCATCAGGTATACATTTACAGGGCTTAAAGTATTCCGGCACCGTGCCGGATCTCCGGCGTGCGGCCGTGAGGGAAACATTTTTTTTGGTAACTTGCATGAGGTTTAATATTTTCGAGTCAATTGATTTCACCTACCAATCATATGAGAGGAACGCAGCTACACGCTGACACACGCCAGTATCGAGTTCTCTTTCGTTCTTGAATGAACAATAACACACACATTTATGCCAAAATGTCCGTTTTATCGAGTATCCTCACAAGAACAGTCTTAATTGAGTTAAATAAAATCTTAAATGAAAGTAAAAAGTAGTGAGAGAATGAGTGAGATCGTCAGCAGCGGCAGATCTTAAAGAGACAGTACTAATTCTCTCTGTCAGTTAAGTTAACCAAAGAACAAAGGGAACAGAGAAAATTACTTACAGCTCTTGACAAAAAGAAGGCTTGTAGCTTTAATAAGGATTAATCTATATTCCATTTATAATTTATGCAGTGCGGACTGTTTTGTAACCTTATTCAATTTATGTATATTTCATACCTGTTAGACAGGAAAGGTACAGGTAAATATGACATCTATTATGGGCTTAAGTGAAGATTGTTTTAAGTTCTTAAATTTAAAAGTTTTTTTTTTTAAGCCTAATAAATGTTTTTAAAAAATTTGGGAAAAAAAAAAAATCAGTATTATGTTTAATATCAGTGATACTGGCCTTCATTCAGAAAAATGAAGTTCACTTTATTCATTCACTTTAACCCCTGCATTTACCCTGAAATTGTGATTCAACTCGTAAAAGTGTTAAATTAGTCAGGTTTTGTTTTAAAAGCACATTAAAGACCCTTTCTTTCCCCCATTTTTTTCAGCACTATGGAGAGAGAAAAGGTCGGAGTTCCCACAGACGGCGAGTCCCACGCCATCACGTACCCACCTGCCATCATGATTTATGTTGTGGACCCCTTCTCATATGAGGAGGCGGAGCCAGGAACGTCACAATCAAGCATGTGGACGATGGGACTCCTCCGCTGCTACCTGGAGATGCTGCAGGTCCTACCAGCTCATATACGCAACTCTGTGTTTGTACAGGTTGGTACAGCAACTTTACCTGATACTCTACAGTGGACACATCTTTAAAAGCCAATTTAACATTTCACAATGATCTTTGCATACATGCGAATGGAAGTCAACGGAACAAAAAGTTTAGCGCAGTGGTTCTCAACTAGGGGGCCTTAGAAACTTCCAAGGGGGCCTCAAGATTACTATACATTTTTTAAAGTAAGAGAAAACAACCATTAAAATCCGTTAATAATCTATACATTTATTTTATTTATTTACTGCCTCAACAACTGGAACCAGGGTTCCCATGGTTTTGAAACACCTGGGTATACGTGGAAGCCTAATTTTAAGAATGTGATTTCTAGGTCTGGAAAAAGTCATGTGAAATCTTAACTCCATGGCCATGTATTTATGCCAAGCTCTAAAATATTTTACCAAGTTGTGAAATTGAATAAAAAATAGTTTGAAAATTCTTTCATCTTTATCCAGTTAATTTAAGAACAACTGGAAACTTAATGTAAATTCATTGCTTAAAAAGAGTGGGCAGAACATTCTATTAACTTGATTGTTGGGCCTTTGAATATTGTTGTGGACAATGGAAGGCCTTGTAATCCCAAAAAGTTGAGAACCACTGGTCTAGTGTGACTTTATTGCTACCGTTTCTTTCCTTTTTGACACCAGATGAATTTATATAAAGACAATAGTGAAACGAATCACTGTTTTACATCTGTGCACTTTGTGTTCTTAGATTGTCCCCTGTCAGTACCTGCTTCAACCTGTGAGGAGTGAGGAGAGGCACCTCTACGCCCAACACCTCAAGTCTCTAGCCTTCTCTGTCTTCACCCAGTGCAGAAGACCCCTCCCAACCTCCACCAATGTGAAGTCACTGACGGGTTTCGGCCCCGGCCTTGCCCTCGACACATCCCTCAGGAACCCAGATGTGAGTAAGGGTCCAGCAGTTTGATCGGTTGATGAATTCAAAATATCTTAAATCTCAAAAATATGAATTGTTTCTTTTTTTAAAGTTACATTGCTAAAGCTCTGCCAATACCTTAGACGGACTGAGCTGTTTGTCTTTTGTGTCAAAATGAACACCCTGATTTGAGGCTCCCAGAGCCTGTGGTTCTAACCTCCTCCATAGAGCTCCTTCACCGGCAGCCCATTCAGGCTCTTTAGTGGCTCTCAGTGCTGTATGAGAACCCGGTGACGTGTGGAGACTGTTACACTGACCTCCCTGTCCTGGAACAAAACCAAAGGGGACTTGAACAACCCAACAGTTCTCTTTCCATTATCTGCTTGGGCAGCTCCATGAGACCTCCCTAATGGGATCCGGCTTGCATGTTTTGGCAGCGGAATCCGAAAGCTCCACTTGCTCTCCTTTCTTCACCGAGCTATTTGTAGAATCCAATTTTCTCGCTCCACTCGCTAGCACTGTTTCTCCCACCCTACTTCCTTTCCCACTCACAAAAGAGATGTGACTACTTGGTGGGGTTTATTGATTTTATAAGAGAGGAAAAAGCTATATTGATGTGTGCACGGGTATGACCACCGTTAGTATGAGGTTGATGGTTCGACCTTAGACCCTCACTTTTTATTTTTTTCCTCAAGGAAGACAACTTGAGTTATATCACTATTTTATTTTGACATTTGACTTTCTTGCCATAGAGACCAGAGTGTCTGCGATTGTACACACCACCTTTCATCCTGGCCCCAACGAAAGACAAGCAAACAGAGTTGGGCGAGACTTTCGGAGAGGCGTCTCAGAAGTATAATGTCCTTTTTGTGGGCTACTGCCTGTCACATGATCAAAGATGGCTGTTGGCCACCTGCACGGACCTGTATGGAGAGCTGCTGGAAACCTGTATCATCAGCATAGACGTACCCAACAGGTGAAGTACAACTTTACAAGTGTTCAGTAGCATAGTGGGACAGATAGGTGGCGCAATAACTGTCCTATAGGTGTCATATCTAAATATTACTACCTTAATCATGACAAATGAAAGTCCTGACACCTTTGTAAAACTTTTACTTACTTTAATCTCGATAATGTACCTCTTAAATATAACAAATTTACACATTTGACTAATTTCTAATCCGGTTTAAAAAATGTAATCATAAATTAAGGACATTTAAAATATATTTAAAGCCTTTGTGTTTAGAGGTTTTATATAATTTTCTGTTTTTGTCATCTCAGAGCAAGAAGGAAAAAGGGATCTGCCCGGAAGCTGGGCCTACAGAAGCTTTGGGAGTGGTGCCTGGGTTTGGTTCAGATGACATCATTACCATGGAGAGTGGTGATTGGCCGACTTGGACGAATAGGTCACGGAGAGTTGCGAGGTAATGCCAATGTAATGCTTTTAGTTCTTTAGCCTTGACGATATTCACAATACAGTTGGATTTGAGTTGTTATTGCTTTTAAAAAGGCTGCTACATAAATGTCAATATTGATAAAAAAAATTAACATTTTCTCAAGGTGGCACATTTCAAGCTAACAGCTCAAACAGCATCCTGGACCAAAGCAAATTAGTCTTATAATACATTTTTAAAGGCACAAGATTTGTTAACACTGCAGTAAAAACATGGACATTTTTCCCCATGGGAGTACATTTATGGTTTTCTTTTCCTCTTTAAGACTGGAGTATTTTACTAAGCAGAAGGAATCTGCAGTCAGTGTCTCGGAGGCTAAAGGAGAACTGTAGGCTGTGTGGGATCTCAGCAGCTGACACTCCCAGCATCCTTAGCGCCTGCCTAGTTGCCATGGAACCCCAGGGCTCATTTGTCATCATGCCAGGTAGAATCACACTTCCTGTTTCTCTCCGTATGGTGCGCATGTTGTCGTCCTCATTTTTATGGCTAGTTTGTTGTGTTAGCAGTAATTAGTGTGCATAGGTAGTTCGTTTTTGCTTCATTTGTGGCACAATTTTTTTTTTTTCAAACTTTCCAAACAAGTTTCGAAAACACTTAAATGTATATTAAACCGGAATAGAATGAAATACTTAAACAATGAAAAATTGCACACTTCAGCTTTAAAATATAGACCCACATTGCCGTAGTCATGCGTCTCTTTTCTGTGGATGTGAATGATAGCCTCAATGTGTCATAACGCATGTGTCTGCTGTCCCTATCTGATATACGCTCCTGTCCTGTGTGTCTCGATCTCGTAAAACACTTTTCTACATTCCTATTGATTCCTGTGCTGGTGTGATGATACTGAAGATCGATGGCTTTATTTGACAAAAGCTTTTTATTCTGTCATAGTATCAAGATGTATTGCATCTGATGGATTTTGCCCATCACTCACATAGCTTTGAGAGCTACAGTTTTTTTTTATACTAGGATACCTATGCAAGGAAAAAACGTTCTTGTTCATATTGAATTAAACTTATTCAAAGTGAATTTCAATTTCAGTCAAACCTGATTCAAGGATGGAAATAACCGCTAAGAATATTACTTCCATCCATGAATCCTGGTTTCTCTTGAGTTCATTTTCAGTCTGTCATTTTTTAATATTTTCTCTCTTTTCTTTGTCCAGACTCTGTGTCAACAGGTTCAGTGTTTGGTCGAAGTACAACTCTGAACATGCAGACGTCGCAGCTGAGCACCCCGCAGGACACGTCTTGCACACACATCCTGGTGTTCCCCACCTCTGCCTTTGTGCAAGTCAACAGCTCCAACTACCCGCACGAGAACATTGACCTTGCCTTCAACGGTGGCAATGGTGAAGGACAATTCTTTTTTTCCTCCCCTCTATTTTACTTGGTAGCCTGTGGTTCTGTCCCACTTGGAGATGTTGCAATACGAAACCCCTGTACCAGATTTAATGTCATGTTTATACAAATCCTTGAATCCTTGCTTTATCTCTAGATGGATCGGATCCAATCGGTGGCATCTTTGACCTCCTGGAGCAGGAAGGTAACGACCTGGTTGATCCTGACATCATAAACATCCTCCCTGCCTCACCCACCACGTCACCAGTTCACTCACCTGGATCCCAGTACCCCCATGGAGGAGATGGGAGCAAGGTAACTGAGAGACAAGTTCATTTACCTCTAATAAGGAACAAATAATCGGAATATTCTCTTGCAAGACCTTGTAAAAGTTAATGACATGAACACAATGAATTGAAGACACAATGGATAAGATTAGTTGATAGAATGAAAGATTACTTTTATCAGCTTTTTAAGGTTTTAAGTGATTAATTGAGTAACTGACATCTTCATGTCTTTTCATCTTTTTTCAGGGTCAAAGTACAGACCGTATGGAGTCTCACGAAGAAGCTCCCAATATCCTCCAGCAGCCATTAGCTCTGGGCTATTTTGTGTCCACAGCTAAAGCAGGTCCACTGCCTGACTGGTTCTGGTCCGCATGTCCTCAGGCACAGAACCAGTGTCCCCTTTTCTTAAAGGTAAATGCGCTAC
The DNA here is from genome assembly GCF_949152265.1 of Phoxinus phoxinus. Taxonomy (NCBI): domain Eukaryota; kingdom Metazoa; phylum Chordata; class Actinopteri; order Cypriniformes; family Leuciscidae; genus Phoxinus; species Phoxinus phoxinus. The sequence goes on from NC_136898.1 coordinate 12,252,852, forward strand.
TCATAATGCAGAAATGCTTCTCTTGAGATTTGTACAATTTGTATTGCAATATTTGTATAACGCACATTTCCCTAGCAAATCCTGATTCATCCCCCCCAAAATACTACATAGAAGTGCAAAACAATCATTTTTATCTGGCATTAGACTATATGCAGAGTGATTTGCCCAAAATATTTTGTCCAGAATGTCATTTTCTTGTTGACTTCAGAAAGCTGAGTTGACTTCTTGTCGCCTCCTTGTGATACTGCACCCATCTACCTCTCATGCTTTGTCCAGGTCACATGAACTTCTGTTTCCCCCTCATGCAGCATTTATAGAGAATCCTGCAATGAGGGATTTTTAATAATTCAGTACTCTGGGATTGGGCCAGACTGCTGTTGGTGTGTATAAGAAAAACAAAGAAAGAAAATAGTCTGATATATGTATACGTGTATAGAGAGAGGGAATTGAGCTCACAAAATGTGTTGGCATGATTTAAGGCAAAGCATTTGATTTGATAAGCAGCTGTTAGTGTATTGCTGACTTGTTGACTTGTACACAATTAAAAAGTCTGGAGCAAACTGTTCCCTAATTAAGGAAATTGTAAACAGTGGTATGAATGTTCCTGGCGTCTCGTGTTTACTTGTTCATGGGCTTGTCAATTTAATTCATAACAGGCCCTGACAATGAGAGCTTTGTAACTCAGCTTTGTAGCTTGTTTTGGGTGGGCGTGGATTAATAGATGCTGTCGGCTGAAAATTTCTTCTTGCCTTTCTCCTTCCCTACTCCAGGCCTCTCTACACCTCCATGTGTCTTCAGTGCAATCGGATGAACTTTTGCACAGCAAACACTCTCACCCGCTGGACTCCAATCAGACCTCTGATGTTCTCAGGTAACGCTCCTCTGAGTGTTTGAAAAGCTTTCTTCTAGTGTATACAATACAATTTAATGATAGCTAATATTGAATATGCCTAAATGTTTCTCTTTCGCAGATTTGTGTTGGAGCAGTACAACGCCCTTTCCTGGCTGACCTGTGACCCTGCAACCCAGGACCGCCGCTCTTGCCTGCCCATCCATTTTGTGGTGCTCAATCAAATGTACAACTTCATCATGACCATGTTGTAACACTTACAGAGCAGAACTGAGAACAGGACCTTATCAGGGAACGAAAAAAGAAGAGTGAAGAAAAGGTGGATCTTAAACCAACCCAACGGATAACTATAGTGCTGGACTTTATATGTATGTGAGTTACAACGGAGATGATCTGGGTAGGCAGTCACTACACCTGAGACCCAGCACTGTGGAGGAGAATCAGGCATCTGGTGTTTATAACACTCACTCGAAGAGAAAGAGAGGATACGACAGAGGACGAACGTAGGCCTTGAATGAGTTTTCCGCAATGTGGAGGCCAAAGAAAGAAGATGAAAGTGCTTACTGGTGGTGTTCTTCATCCCTGGTTCCACGCTACTTCGACAGTTGCGCGCGGATCCTCGGTTATCATGGATTCGGCCAGTTCTATAATCAACATGTATGGAGGAGGAATCTGTATAGAATCTGATGGAAAGGGACTTTGATGCTCTATGAAATGAGAGAATGAATTCTTGGTTTTAAGACCTCTAATTCCTTGTTTCTTTTGGATGGGATTATATCCAAATGAAATGCCTGCATCTGTCTTATTTATTGTAAGTTTTTAAATGTATAATTTGTCTGATTTCTTAACCTCTTTTATATATAAAAGTTCTAGAAGGTTTGTATTGCCTCCCTGCTTTAAAGCAATTGGTCAAAAATATATGTAATCGTCTTAATTACAAAAACAAACCAACAAAAACCCACTAAAAAGATGAATAAATAAAGTTGCGGTAGGTTGCTTTTAGAGTATTATTTTTTGTAAGGGAGACAGATTATTTGTATTGTCACGATGTACAGAGGAGACCAGATAGGGGGTTTCTGTCCACGCCTTTGCGTGTGGACACAATTACAGCTAAGCTTTAGCTGCACGGGACTTGTACAGCAATGAAGTTCACTGTGTTTAAAAATAAAGAGGTACATTGTCGTATATTGTATTTTATACCACACATTTAGACACAAAAACGAAAAACTGCAATATATAAATAATTATATATGAATGCCGCACCGGACTTGGGTGGCACTGCTTCTGTTTTAGGAATAAAAAGTCAACTTCATGTTTTTTCCTGTGCTTGTGTTTTTTGGGGGGAGGGACTGGGATATAAAATACAATTGTAGTGACGGAGACTTGCGGCTTTGATGAAGATGACAAAGACCTATAATAAGCTTCTAGCCCCCCCTTAAGAAGTTCATTCATTTCACTTCACCTCACCCTCCCTGATTGGCTCTCCTGTTTGCACCATTTCTGAGTGAAAATTGACACTTTTAGACCAAAATCACTTTCCTGAGTGGGACACAGAAATGTGTGGTGTAAATGGACTTTACAATCTGATCTGGGTACTGATCAGATTGTAAAATGCCGTGTTTGTGCACAGAGAAAGATCTATTTCCTGTATCTTACTCTGTTCAGAATAAACTATGCTGATATTCAAAGACCCTGGGATTTCTCTTACCTCCCACACCAGTTCTACATGCTTTCCAAATTCAAGTGTGTGATGAACAGCATGTGAAGGTCAGACTCACGACACTCTATGTGATGTTTTCACAGTTTACTCTTATGAAAATTAACTTAGTGTGACTATAGACAGAACTATAGTATGTGAGAAGCATACTAATTGACTATTTGCAAACTACCACTTCAAATGTGTTTAAAGGTACTTTTTCATGACACATTACATATTTCGCTTCATGCTTAATGGAAAATATAATTACATTGATCTAACCATGCACCTCTTTACTATGGTATTTACACATTTAAATTAGTTACTATGACAACTGAAGTAAATCTGAACACAAGAAATACCACATTTATACATTTACTGAGCTGAAACTATTGTTCAATTTTAATACATATAATAAAAGTTAAAAATATATATTAAATAATTATTAATATTATTTTCTAAATCTGGAATACAATAGAAAACATTTGAATGGGAAAAGTAGTTACTGAATAAATTGTTGCTGCTTACTGGTACAATATAATGGTTAAACGAGTCTGCGCTGTCCTCTTATGGTTGTCTCAATCCCTGTTAGGTTATTTACATAGACTGCATTTTTTGGCATCACAGGCATGTTCGGTTATTTTTCCCCTTAACTCTTGCACTGTTACCATATTTTAACTATGAACACGCCTATGATGTCCAAACAATGGTGTCTGGGTAGGCGGCTCGCTAGGCTTTGAGACGCAGTCAGAGTTCAGTTCAGCATGCACACCGCAGAGAAGATGAGCGCTTGTGCTAAAATCATTTACCATTCTACCTTTTAGCTTGCTGTCTGGAAACAGTCTGATGGACACATGTCGTTTTAATACAGAATAAGTGAATTATATGAAGCATATAAATATTAATCTTGTAATTATAGTGCTTCAATTAGTTAAATCTTGATGAATGGATCTCTTGTTAAGCGGGATAGCTCTAGCAGCTAGCCTGTTAGCCTACCGGTGAATTTTGCTACGTTGACCGACGACGCTCAACTTCCCGTTGGCGTGAGAATCACGACGGACCGCGGTCTCACGGGCCTCACCGGGGCTTGTGTTTCCATTGGTAGCCATCGGCTGTGGTAAACTCCAGGTAAGATGGTCCCACTGCTGTCACACTGTCCTTTGTAATGCAAAACATACTTGTATTGTATTCTGTTAAATTAACGTTTTAGCCGAAGAGTTTTATACATTAAGCATAAGTTTGTACGTTACTTGCTGTTCATCTGCGGGCACAGTCTCCACAGTGAGCATTTAAAGTGTTTTAAATATAAATGTAATTTTTTTTTAGAGCAACACATGTTAAAACTGAAATATAAATTCTTATAAATACACCTAAACGCCAAGTAAACTCACTCTTATAATGGTACTGTTATTCGTGTAACGTTAGCCTACTAACTTATAATATTTAAAGACGACGACTACTATATAACTTACTTCAATGAATATCATGGTATTACCATGGTACATGTCCAGAATATTGTAAGTGCAAGAACATGGTAATAATAGTACTTTTGCCAGTGTGGGTTTGTACTGTTATTATTATTATGTCTACACTTGATGACAAATCCCATTGTCATTTTTTATTATGATCTTACAGTAATAGCAATACTATTATTAAGTATTAACTAATATTGTGGGGTTACTGCAAACTTTTTTTTGTTGTTTAAATTTAAACATTTACTTTCTATTTCCTTTTTCTTTACAGCAGAATGGCAGACAGTGCCAGTCTTCAGTTTGTGAGCCCATATGCATTCGAGGCAATGCAGAAGGTAGATGTGGCCAGACTAGCAGCTTTAAGTGACCCAGAGTTGCGGCTCTTGCTGCCCTGTCTGGTGAGGATGGCTCTCTGCGCCCCTGCGGATCAGAGCAACGCCTGGGCACAGGACAAGAAGCTCATCTTGCGACTGCTGTCAGGGGTGGAGGCGGTGAACTCCATCGTCGCGCTGCTGTCTGTGGATTTTCATGCTCTGGAGCAGGACGCTAGAAAAGAGCAGCAGCTTAGGTGGGTTTAGATGAAATTTATTCCAGGTGGCCATTCAGTATCATTGGCATAATATATCTGTTAAGTCAGTCTCGCTCCGAAGTGCTCTGAGAAACTGAGAGGGATGTTATGGACAGAATTCTGCTCAGATATCTGATGATATATGACCAAATTTTCTCCGTACAGGCATAAGGCTGGAGGCTCTAATGGTGAGAGCATCCTGGTTTCTCAGCTGCAGCACGGTTTGACTCTGGAATTTGAGCACAGTGATCCTCTCAGGAGACTCAGACTGGCTCTCAGTGAGCTGTTGGCAATTATGAACAAGGTTTAGTGTCCTTTTATTTACTCCTGAATAATGATCTGTCCTTCACATTCTTATGCAATTTAAAGACGAATTGTCTTGAGCACCAAATCTGCATATTAAAATGATTTCTGAAGGATCATGTGACTGAAAATGATGCTGAAAATTCAGCTTTGCCATCACAGAAATAAATTACATTTTAAAAATATGTTAAAACAGAAAACTGTTACTTCAAATTAGTTCACAATGTTACTATTTTCACTGTATTTTTGTTCAAATAGCCTTGGTGAACATAAAAGGCTTCTTGCCAAAACGTTAAAAATACAGACTCCAAATAATATATCTAATATGATTATTTAGTTCACAACGCTGCAAAACAAAACAAATATTTCTCAATATTTCATAAATATGCCATGTATCTTAGTTAATTTATTCTATCACACATCAAAATAGTGTTACAAAATATTTTCCTCTCTTCAAAAGGTGACTGACTCTAATGGAGAGTTTTTCCTCAAGTCCTCTGAGTTGTTTGAGAGTCCCGTGTACCTAGAGGAAGTGGCTGATGTTCTCTGCATCCTACAAGCAGGTGAAGAGTGTAACATTTTTAGTGGGAAGACTAAAAGCTTTTAGTTGTCAAGACAAATTTAACAAGTTTCAACATTCATCTCCAGATCAGTAAATATTTCCTTCAGCATGTCAGAAATGAAGACCTAGCTAAAACTATACTTCAGCTGTGCCTGCAATTTGTCTTTATCTGATGTTTTGTCCTTTATTTAATGTCTTTAAAGATAAAACTATAAATCTTTCTTAAACAAGGAACATTACTTTTTGATTTTAAGTTTATATGCTCCCAACAGAGCTGCCTTCTTTGTTGCCCATCATTGAGGTGGCCGAAGCCCTGCTTCACGTGAGGAATGGGGAGTGGTTCTTGTGCCTGCTGGTGGCGAACGTCCCGGACAGCTTCAATGAAGGTATGTCCATCACCTGCTGAAATATTATGTTTGACTAAAACAATTTAGATATGTAACTTAATACATTAGCTTTCCTATCCTTCAAAGATAACATACAAAATCTATGTTTATTATAGGGGTGTAACGGTTGTCGGTAAAAAAACTAACGGTACCATTCTCCACCCACGGTTCAGCGACACATCTATAATATGGTTTGTTGAAAATAACAACGTGTAAAACAGAGATCGAGGTCAGCTAATGTATGTTTCTGTCGATGGATACGCTTCCTAGTACGTTACAACGTGGACAAAAGAGTGACTCTTTGTTATCTGTGTTCAATGGGAGTGCTGTATGCTGTAATATGTGAATGTAAACGCATGTGTATCAGTATCATTGTACTGGATCCGTGCATTAGTCTTAAAGTGACAGCAGCCTAATATTCCAATATAATATTCGTTAATCAAACAAACAACAAAAGACAAGGAAATCCCTCACTGCTCTTGACTGATTATCTTTTGTAACTTTAATAATATTTCATCTTTATTTAATTAAAATTATATGCAATGTTATTTTACATTTGATTACTTTATTCAATATCTGTACCTGAAAACTACTGTTAGATACCTAAATAACCTGAAAAGCACTGTTTATTTTATTTGTATATTTGCTCTATTGTATTTATTTGTGCTGTTGCTTGTAGTTTGATTATTTGTTCTTATTTTCTTATTTTTATTTGATAGTAGTCATAGCACATACCGAATCGTGCCTATACTGAGACCGTAAAACAGTGATAAAAACCGAACCGTGAATAATTTGAACCGTTCCACCCCTAGTTTATTAGATGTATTTATTAATTTAAACAGTGATGCACCGATCATGATTTTTCATGCCCGATCTTAAAAAATTTTTTACAAGCGAATTGACCGATTCAGATTCGTTTGCCGATTTTATTTTATTTTTTTCAAAATGTTATCAAAATCTTTGTCAAATTTATTCAAATTTATTTGTTGTTTATTTGTACTCTTTAATAGAGCAAACTGGCCTTAAGCTAAAAATATATGTAGCCATTTGAAATTAGAGGCAAACCACTGCATTTTAATCATGATCAAAACAAAGATGTAGCATGAACAGTTGCTTTTGAATTAGATTACATAATTTAAAAGCAAATTTGTGAAATTATGGCACATTAGACTCCTGCACAAAACAAAAACAGCAGACGGATTGAATGAAAATTCACTCCCTGACTGTAGGTGGCGCTTATGGAACAGCAGCGGTTTCTTTCGGTACCACTACATATTAGCACTGCGCTTATAAATTATGGAAGCTTATGAGTAGCAATATTCAATTTGATATGTAATATGCAAAATGACAATTCAATATGTAAAATGGCAATGCATTTCTGTAGTTACATTTACATTTTCCCATACATTTGTGCAACGTTTGGTGCAAAATGAAAATGAAAATGCAATTATATAATTTACATTTGCCATTTCATACACTAGGTTTAATATGTAAATTGAATACATATTTTAACGCTTTATAAGTTGCAAAATGAAAATGAAAATGTATTACAGAAATGATTAGATATGTGTAACATGTTCAAGCAACAACTGTTGCAAAATGATCATTCAAATGTTATTTTTCTCAATTGCATTTACACTCACAGTCAAGACACTTACGATTGCATTTTCATTCAATGTCCCGCAATGTATGTAGCAAAATTCAATGTGCACATTGAAAATGCATTCCGAGCAGATCACGTCTGTCTCCGCCCCCTCCCGCCATGTCAATCACTGCGTGAAGGCGGGGCACGGGCACGGCAACAGGTAAACATAACGTGCTTTTTGAGATGTTGGAAACATGGCGGCGGCAGAGATAATACGGGCGTTAAATACACTAGCAGATGAAGTGGAGCCTGAACAGAGAAACGGTAGTATTTCCGAAGATTGTTACGCGTATGTAGGTGATAGAACAAATACGTTGTTGGAACGGAAATTATGGCACATTAGACTCCTGCACAAAACAAAAACAGCAGACGGATTGAATGAAAATTCACTCCCTGACTGTAGGTGGCGCTTATGGAACAGCAGCGGTTTCTTTCGGTACCACTACATATTAGCACTGCGCTTATAAATTATGGAAGCTTATGAGTAGCAATATTCAATTTGATATGTAATATGCAAAATGACAATTCAATATGTAAAATGGCAATGCATTTCTGTAATTACATTTACATTTTCCCATACATTTGTGCAACGTTTGGTGCAAAATGAAAATTAAAATGCAATTATATAATTTACATTTGCCATTTCATACACTAGGTTTAATATGTAAATTGAATACATATTTTAACGCTTTATAAGTTGCAAAATGAAAATGAAAATGTATTACAGAAATGATTAGATATGTGTAACATGTTCAAGCAACAACTGTTGCAAAATGATCATTCAAATGTTATTTTTCTCAATTGCATTTACACTCACAGTCAAGACACTTACGATTGCATTTTCATTCAATGTCCCGCAATGTATGTAGCAAAATTCAATGTGCACATTGAAAATGCATTCCGAGCAGATCACGTCTGTCTCCGCCCCCTCCCGCCATGTCAATCACTGCGTGAAGGCGGGGTTTTTATCAACAACGGCTCTGGTCGGGGTATTACGGCGGTATAGGTCAAGAGGGTTCAAGTGAGGGAACATGGACAAGTCAGTTCCACAGCTTCTCTATTGCTACTCATAAGCTTCCATAATAAATACTACTTTTTTACGGAGGTAATAGGAAAAGAAAATGCCATCAAAACTTTTCTGAAGACAGTTCCCCTCAGAGATACATTCATATAAACCCCTCACCCCCAATTCAATATTTTTACTTTTCTTATTATTAGCATCGCGAACAGTGAGCTTGTTGTGCCTGGTACGATATTTGCTCTGCTGAGTTTTCTTCTTTGCCTCCGTCTTTGGCGTGTCCTGTCTCTGGCCTGTTTTAATGTCCTGTTTACAGACTTTGCAATCATTTCCAAAGTCTGGCGTGGAAATATAACAATGCAGTTTGTGTGCAAGTCCAGAATAGAGATTGGCCAAAATAAAACTAAAAACCGATAGTGTGTTGGAGCAAAAACGTCCGGTTCCGATTTATGGCCGGATCGACCGGTGCTTTTCTATAATTAAACGTTCCTGGCCTTACTGTGTAAAAATGAATCAGTCATCTTCATTGAGAAATACTCCACATTATGAAAATTTATTGAATAGAGTGGTGCAGGGATGACGTTAAAACCCCGGTTTTCAATTTATGAGTAAAATAAACCCTGTGGTAAACATAAGTTGATGATACTTTGACATTTTGTTCCACAAAATAAATTGCACACACCCATACTGAAAACGTTTCATTTTGAAAATGCATTTTGGGGTTTGAATGTGTGCAGTTTACGTTGTAGAACAAAACGTCAGAGTATCGTGAAGTTATGTTTACCGCAGGCTTTATTTTTACACATAAATTGAAAAACCCCATAGGAAAATCTCAAAGGAACCAACGGGGTATTAGTCTTCAGGGTTCTGACGTCATCCCTGCATTACTCTATTGCGAATTGTCTTGGAGTTGCATTCAAGTGTTTCTGGTTTTTGGATCATCATGGATATGTACGATTTTCTTTTTAACATACCAAAATATAACAATGTTTTATTTTTCTTCATTGACTATAAAACTACACGTGACTCACGTTTTCCGTTACATTTTATCTGTCTTATGTGGCTATTGCACGATCATCCGAGAGGTGCTAAATTTCCATTTTGATGAATTTGGCTGCTGATTATGTGCAGCTTGGGTGTGTTTGTGCACCTCTTTATGTGTATGTGGGGTTTCCTCCGAGAAACTCGAAGTGGAAATAATAATATCTCTGAGTCTCTGGTATCCTTTCATCACTCCCAGGTCCTTGTTGAGTCAATAGCTTATTTGTGCGAGGCCTCATTCAGAGCCAGTTTGAAACATTTCATATTATGAATGGCCAATTCTCAAGGCCCATTACCTAGACAGGATCTTTCATTGGGAGAATATTCCGCTCAAGGCTGAATCATTAAGGGAAAGAGCTTGTCTATAGAGATACACTGTAATCAGATGCAGCATGAATTGTGACGGACTCGGCTACGTTTTTTCTCAATCAGATGTTTTTTTCATAAGAGACTATTGAAACTAATATCATTCCGGCACTCAGTCATAAAAGGTTCTCTGTAATTCTAATCATTCTGCGTGGCGAACTGTCATCTGTGGTTAAAATCACAGAATAAAAGGGAAACAGATATTTTAATTCAAGGTGAGAGCTTAATACAAAGCCAAATAAAGACGAGCTTATTTAAAGATATTTGTGGGAAATGTGTTAAAAATAATCTTGCCCGAGCCATTACATAGAAGTTAATACATATGGTTCTGTCAAGTTTATCTGTTGTGCTCACATGAACATGCAGGATCGAATCGTCAAAATGACCCGAGGGAAGGATGAGTTAAATGTTTTTGAAAAACGTTTCCTATGCTCACCAAGGCTGCAATTGATCAAAAATACAGTATAACTGTAATATTGTGAACAATTTTATGTAACTCTTTTCTGTTTTAATATATTTTAAGGTCTAGTTTATTTCTATGTTGGCAAAACTGAATTTTCAGCAGCCATTACATCCCTCAGAAATCATTTTAATAAGCTGATTTGCTGTTCAAGAAACATTTCTTTTTATTATCAATGTTGAAAGCAGTTGTGCTGCTTAATATTTTTGTTGAAAATATGATACTTTTTTTTCAGGATTCTTTGAATAGAATGTTCAAAAGAACTGCATTTATTTTTAAATAGAAATAATTTGTCTTTACCGTCATATTTGATCAATTTAATTTGTCCTTGCAAAAAATTACATTTTACAAAAAAAAAACAATCTACTGGCCCAAACCTTTGAACTGTAATATATGTAATGAAAATATAACAATATCAGTATCTTTTATGTGGTTTATAGGCTGTTACAAATGTATAAAAGCAGCACATTTAATACAAATTGCTTGTGTTTCCTTCATGTCTCTAGTGTGCAGGGGGTTGATTAAGAACGGAGAACGGCAGGATGAGGAAAGCGTGGGTGGCCGACGTAGGACAGAAGCTCTCCGGCAGCTGTGTCAGATGAACCCATCTCAGGCTCTGAACATCAGGGCCATGGTGGTGAGTTTCTAGCACTAGACCACCTGTCATGCTCTGTAATTGGCTGCAGATAAATACTAATAATAAATATATATATAAATAAATATAGCTGCAAGCAGCGATTACGGGCCCAAGCCGGTGGCACCGCCACCCTGGTGCCTTTAGTAACACTAAAGGCACCGGGCTGGCGCTGCCACCGGCTTGGGCCCTCCATCGCTGCTTGCAGCTATATTTATTTATATATATATATATATATATATATATATAAAGCCGCCACCCCCGTTGCCTTTCGGGTTCCTGTGCACGACGGGCAATAACGTAACCCCGCTTTGACTGTCGAGAAGAAGTCTGCTTTAGAGCTTGTATCAGTGTGAGTCTTTCTGCTCCCCTCCAAACACACACAGAAAAGGGGGGGGGGGCTGTCTGTGTGTGTGCCTCCCTCCCCCCCCCCCCCCCCCCCCCACACACACACACACAGAGAATGGCAGGGGGAACTCTGTCAGAGAGAGACCAAACCACATTCAAAGCAAAATATCTGACTTCCTGTTGGTCGGAGCTTATGACTGTAAAAGAGAAAGTTGTCCGGATCGATAAGCATAATATACAGACCGAGTTTTGTGACTGTAGGTAAAAATAACCCCCCCCACTTTAGTCAAAAGTATCTTGAAAGTAACACACTTCCTGCTGCCAGTTGGTGGCGCTATAACTTTGACTCACAATAGTCACATCCATGTGATAGCCCTCTTACAACAAACACACTGCTGAAGTTTCATCAAGATCAATAAATGTATGAAGACGTTATAACACATTGTGTTTTTCTTTTCTCGCCATAACTTCGTTTCCTCGCCACGGCCAAACCATTCGAGATATCAAAAATCCGTCCGCAATTTAGCGTCCTCAATGTCTTGACTTCATGCTGACCGAGTTTGGTGAAGATCAAATAAAATTTCTTGGAGGAGTATATAAAATTCCAGGGGCGTGCGTTTTCATACAACCCATAATAGCCGACTTCCTGTTGGGCTGGCGTAAAACTTAGAGCACGAAAGTTGTTCGGCCCGATGAGATCTATATGTGTACCGAGTTTCATACTAATTCATGCAATATTCAGTTTGATATATGGACCAAGTTTTCGGACCCCGTTAAAGGGGGCGCTGTTGAGCCCCCCTGCCACGCTCGGGTACCAGCTTCAGCCCGGCCCTGATGGCCGCAGGTTCTGACCTGTGTGCAAAGTTTCAAGAGTTTTCGAGCACGTTAAGGGCCCCAAAAGTGCCCGAGAAGTCCCACACAGCAGAGAAAGGGTTAAAATAAAGCCCCCCCCCTCCTCTCTCACACACACAGACACTGAGAGAGACTGGCAAAATTCCCATCAAATCACATTCAAACCAAAATATCTGACTTCCTGTTGGTCGGAGCTAATGACTGTAAATTAGAAAGTTGTCCGGCTCGGGGAGATAAATATAAATACCGATTTTTGTTACTGTAGGTAAAACTAATACCCCATTTTTGACTAAAGGTGGCGCTACTGAGCCCCTTACCACGCCCGTTTCTGAAACTTTGCACAAGTGTACTAGGCAATAAATGTAAAGTGTCTGTCGAGTTTCATGCAATTTCAAGCATGCTAAGAGTCTCAAAAACTTTAAAAAAGAATATTAAAGTTTGCTGCGTTGCCATGGCAACAGTATTTAAGATATCAATAATCCTTTCACAGGTCTACATCTGTCGTGTGTTTACATTATACACATAAAGTTTGAAGCAAATCGGGTAAAAATAAGAGGGTGATTTTAAAGCATTTTGAAAGTGACACACTTCCTGCTGCCAGTTGGTGGCGCTATAACTTTGACTCACAATAGTCACATCCATGTGATCGGCCTCTTACAGCGAACACACTGCTGAAGTTTCATCCAGATCAATTGATGTATGAGGATGTTATAACACACTTCCTGTTTCCAATATTCGCCATAAATTCGTTTCCTCGCCACGGCCAAACCGTTCGAGATATCAAAAATCCCCTGGCAATTTTTCATCCTCCATGTCTTGACTTCATGCACACCGAGTTTCGTGGTGATTGGTGGAATTTTCTAGGAGGAGTATTTTAAATTCCATTGCATGTGTTTTTTAAACTACGCCAAATAGCCGACTTCCTGTTGGGCTGGGGTAAAAAGTCAGAGCACGAAGGATATATGAACCGATGAGATCTATAAGTGTACCGAGTTTCATATTATTACACGCAAGCGTGTTTGATTTATGGATCAAGTTTTCGGACCGCGTTCCAGGGGGCGCTGTTGAGCCCCCCTGCCACGCCCGGGTACCAGCTTCAGTCCGGCTCTAATGGCCGCGGGTTCTGACATTTGTGCAAAGTTTCAAGAGTTTTTGAGCACGTTAAGAGACCCAAAAGTGCCCGAATAGTCGTAAGAAAAATAATAATAATAATAATAATAATAATAATAATAAATATAGCTGCAAGCAGCCATTACGGGGCCAAGCGCAAAAGCAGACGACGAGATATGCCTACATGGCTGAAAGTGTGAGACAAACTGCAGCAAGGAGCAATTAAAGACATTTGAAGATGAATTTTGGCAAAATGGTTGAAAAATCAAATACATTATCTAAAAATATGATTATCACTTTCGACCAATAGGTGGCGCAATTACGAAACTGATGTGATGTGGTCAGAGTGAAGTGAAAATGACACATACAAAGTTTGGTGTCAATATGTCAAGGCATTAGGGGTGTAACAATATATCGTGCCACAATATATCGCAATACAAAAATGCAACAATACGTATCGTGGATAGTGACAATATGTATCGTGGATAGTTCACCCAAAATAGAAATTACTGTATAAGAAAAAAATCATGTTTTCAGAGTTTTAGTGTCAGTACTACATTAAACTACTATATAATGTTGATTATAATGTATAATAATGCAATGGTCAGCTTCAGAATCATGAATATTTTTATTCTGGTGTCACCATTGTCCTTGAATTACAAGCACCAAGTCCAAACCTGTTCATTTAAACCCACAATGTAATTTCAAAGTTAGCATTTTAATCAACAGTAGATTTTTTGTTAACCTTTTATCATATGTCTTGGGAGTATCGCAATAATATCGTATCGTTAGTTCAGTATCGTGATATATATCGAATCGTGAAATGAAGGTATCGTTACACCCCTACAAGGCATTGCAGATATAAAGCCTGAATAGTCATTTTGGCATCATGCCTCAACTTTGCTCCTGCGGTATACAAAAACGGTTTTGTCTATCGACACGAAATCCATAACTTTTACTCGGCACGGTCTGGAGATGACACGATCCGATTTTGGTGAAAATCGGACGTTCGGTCTAGGAGGAGTTCGAAAAAGTAGGTTTTAAAAGAAAATAAAGATGGCGGACAGGAAGTTTGACCGACTATGGCAAAATTGGTATCTATGTTTTCAGCATAACCCAAGGAATCTATTGAGATCATTGTCATTACTATAGGCAAATTTATTCAAAAGTTATTAGCATTTTTGGAAATTTCATTATAACTTTTGACCAAAAGGTGGCGCTGTCTCATAAATTTTTGAGTACCTTTAGGGCATTGTACTGATGACCCATACTGAGTTTCGTAACGATACGTTCATGCGTTCATAAAATACAGCATTTTAGCACATAATTCAAAATGGCCGACAGCCAAAATGGCCGATATGGGAAAATTGGATATCAGTCAACTCAGTATGACGCCCTGAATCTATCGAGACCACTTTTATGATTTTTGGACAAACCGTTCAGAAGTTATAAGTAAAATAAGCAAATTTTCATATCTCCGGAGCAGTAGGTGGCACTGTGCCGAAACGCAGCATGTAGCCTCAGGTCATGCTTGTGACAACATGTACCAAATTTGGTCTGAATCCGACAAAGCGTTGTGGAGATACAGCCTTGAATCTGTTTTTGCAAGCTCTACGTAAAATTTATTTGTGCGGTATTCGAGAACGGTTATTCGAATCAACTTGATTTCCATAACTTTTTGTCTTCACGGTCTGGAGATGATCTGGTTCAATTTTCGTGAAATTCGGAGCAACGGCCTAGGAGGAGTTCGAAAAAGTAGTTTTTTCGGAAAATTCAAAATGGCGGGAAAACTATTATGACGGAAAATGACGTCATAGGGTGCAGTCGAATCGTCGTGAGCTCAGGAATCAGAGGAAAAAAGAATTTTGTTTCTAGCCCTTGTGGTTCAAACGTTATTAGCATAAACATGAGTGAAACTTTGGACAGCTGGTGGCGCTAGAGGGAATGAGTTGGAGACTCCAAATTTGCTATGGTGATAGTTTAGGCTGTTCTCTATCACTGTGCCAATTTGTATAAGTTTCCCGCAAACGGTTCTATAGGCTGCCATAGACGCCCAGTCGGAAGAAGAAAAAGAAAAAGAAAAAGAAGAATAAGAACGGGAACAGATACAATAGGTGCCCGCACCTTCAGTGCTTGGCCCCTAATAATAATAATAATAATAATCCGAAGGAAAACAATAGGGCCTTCGCCTTTTCAAGGCTTGGGCCCTAATAATAATAATAGTGATCAGAACAATGTGTCATATTGATGTCAAAACCATGGTCTTTCCGCAGGTGGAGGAGTGTCATCTTCCAGGTCTCGGTGTTGCTCTAACGCTGGACTATAAGCCAGACACGGCAGATGAGGCGGTCAGTCCTCTGGTGTCTTATGTCAGCGGCCTACTTCTGGGCACCAATGGAAAAGTGCGCACCTGGTTCAGTATGTTCATTCGCAACGGTCAGCAGGTAAGGAACAACAGTTGCACTAAAGCATTTGATGATTACCTGCTTTTTAAGCACATGAAATCAAGTATGTGTCTCACTGTCTTTCTTCAGAGGAAGAGAGAGAGCAGCTCAGTGCTGTGGCAGATGCGGAGGCAGCTGCTGTTGGAGCTGGTGGCCATCTTACCCCGCTCTCGCAGCACCCATGTTCCTAATGACAGTGAAATGGACTCGGAGAGCAGCTCGGGGTACTCTGGCCTGCGAGAGGAGCATGTGGTCAAGGCCAGTGCGCTGCTGCGGCTCTATTGCGCACTTATGGGGATCGCTGGTCTTAGGTATGCTACAGTTGACACAATCAGGTCTTTACAGTGGTGATGAAGTAGCTCTTAACCACAGGTCACTTAGGCACTTATAATGCTAAACTTAATTTTTCCCACGACAAGAAATTCCTGGCTCCGTTCCATGACGAGGTTGCAAGTTATGGAAATGATTAACTCCACCTGTTTGATTGTATCAATCCTGTTGACAGCGAATACCTCTTTGAAGAGTTGCAAAGTTTTAAAGATGGTTTCAAATGTGTTTTCTCTCCACAGGCCCACAGATGAAGAGGCGGAGCAACTGTTGCAGTTGATGACCAGCCGTCCACCAGCCACACCTGCAGGAGTGCGCTTTGTCTCCCTGTCCTTCTGCAAACTGCTGGCGTTCCCCACACTCGTCAGGTACATCCTTGCTCTACCCATTCAAATAAATCATTAATCCTAAATTATGATTAAAGTGATTAAAAAATGATTAAAAAATATCCATGAGGTCCACTTGTATTATGCCAAAAAATGATAGAAGTTTCACACAATTTGAATCTTTGATTTTAGAAATCCAAGGATTTTAGCATGAAACACTTCTGAAACATTGTTACAACTTTTCAAAAGTTTTTTCTTTTTTTTTTTATATATAAATGAATACTTTAATTTGCAAGGATGCAATAAATTGACAAGTTTTCTATTTTAAATAAGTGCTGACTTTCCATTCATCAAAGAATCCTGAAAAATAATGCATTACGAGTTCCACAAAATTGATAATAATTATAAATGTTTCCTGCTCACCAAATTAGCAAATTAAAAAGATTTCTGAAGGACCACGTGACACTGATGACTGGAGTAATGATGCTGAAAATTCAGCTTTGATATCACAGGCAAAATAAATATAAATATTTAATAAGTAAACAGTACTTTTAAATTGTAATAACATTTCACAATATTACTGTTTTTACTGTATTTTTTGATCAAATAAATGTAGCCTTGGTGAGCATAAGAGATGTTTTTTTTTCAAAAACCTAAAAAATCTTACTTGAATGGTAGTGTATGTCAAAAGATCAAGGAAAACCTTTTAAATGTGTAACATTAGCAATTACTTTACGGTAAGTGTTTTCAGTAAAACATCAAAGATTTAATGTTCTGTCACTCAGTTATGTTCAGTGTAAAGCTGTTTGTTTCTGTTCAGTTAAATGTATATTCAATTTAAATTTAAACCAATAGTTCAATAGAGTTTAGTTTAATTTACTCAAAATCCGGAGTAAAACCCAGGTGCGTCATCATTGCTGTTGTGTGTTCTCTCTGCAGTACTCCAGAACAAGAGCAGCTGATGGTAATGTGGCTCAGCTGGATGATAAAAGAGGAGGAGTATTTCGAGAGGTATGACAGGCCTGAATGGACAAGCCCTTCAAACCCATAATAACCAATAAATGCATTTTACAACATTCTAAGTATGCCAGTCATTTTTTGATCAGCAAGAAGGAAATCTTCTCGAAAAATAACAGGAAACAGTATTTTTATGCATGTACCAAAACTTATGTTTATCCTTATCCTAATCCAATTAGTTTCATTTCGAAGAGAACAAGTATTTGGAACTAAGTTTTGATTTATTTTCTCATTCTTTGCGTCCTGCAATTATTAGTTCTCTGACGTCTGCCTGATGCATTCAGACCCACTTCTGTTCTAGACATGGGCGGTAGAAGAGCATGTTTCATGTTTTTGTATGTGTAACCTCCACTTTAAGAGGAAAAAATCTTTGTGCATACACAAACATTTGTGGTAAAATGTGCTTTCTATCTATTAGACAATTTTACTCCTATAAAAGGAGGGGGGGAGAAGAGCAGAATGATAAAATGAAAACAGATGGGGTTATGCAGAGGTTAGGCAGTGACAGCCTTTTTCAATTTAATAACTAATAAGCAGCTGATGGGTTATAAGTCATCTCTCCTGCAGCTTGCGCTCCTCCTGACCCACTGTGATTGGAGCGCTTATCCATACTATAAATTTAGAGATAAATGTCCATGGGTGCGCGACAGTGTGTGTTTGTGGTTAGTGTTATCATGGATGTTAAGCCCACTGTAACCCTGGGGGTTGGTATGCGTGTTTTCATATCTCTGTATAATAAGAGTGTTTAAATATCATGGACTCTTTTTAATCCATTTCTCCCTCCTCCTCTTCTCTTTCCCCTATTTTGCTTTTCCGTCTCCCTCTTCTCCTCCCTTCTCTTATTCTTTCCAGTGCCGCCGGTGTCTCTGCCTCTTTTGGAGAGATGCTATTACTGGTTGCCATGTATTTCCATAGCAACCAGCTCAGTGCCATCATCGAGCTGGTTTGCTCCACCCTTGGGATGAAGGTGAGTTTAAGTCATCAGTTGAGCAGCACCAGAGCAGCCTATTAACTGAATAAGAACATACTATTCTGGTGGGATTCGTTTTCAAAATGACATTTGAGTTATAATTATTAAGACTGGATGCCTGTCATTTCATGTACTTTACTAAGTGTCTTTTTAATGCATGTGGATGTTACGGACGTTCTTGTGCTCAATAAGGCTGCATTTATTTAATTGAAAAATACAGTAAAAACAGCAATATTGTGAAATATTATTACAAATGTTTTTTTGTTTTTTTATATATATATATATATATATTTTTTTTTAAAGGGGTCATGACATGAGAAACCAAATTTGCCTTGATCTTTTGGTATATAAGAGGTCTTTGTGTCATTAAAACGTCCTGCAAGTTTCATAGCTTAAGACGTCCTCCCCATTATAAACGAATCATTTATTTAATCAAGCTCTAAATACAGCTCGTTCTGGATCCATGGTAAGAAGTGACGTCACGGTACGAAGTGACGTACCAGCGTTTGCATATGACCGCCTCCGGCAAAAAACAACTACGCTTAAAGCGCAAGACAACTACGCTCATTCCGTATCGTTGTCGCGCCCGCGCGCCTCACAAGTGTTCAGTCGACGGACAGCGCGAGTGGGTCTGTGTACAGGGAGATTACGATGCCGCAGATGTGCTGTTCCTGGCTGTGGACAAACAACATCTTTGAATACGCTGCAGAAAGATCCAGCCGTCAGGGAAAAATGGATGCACTTTATTTTTTGCGGACGTCTCAGTCACGGCAGTGTTAGTTTAAGCGTTTGTTCTATACATTTTAAGGATGACTGTTTTGAGCTTTGCCAGAAAACTGTTGCTCAAAGATAAGTCCGTGCCGACTATTCTGGGCTCAACATCGACGACGCAAACTGTAAGTAATGTATTTAAAACTTTAAACTACTTTTTAAATACGCTGAAAGATCCAGTCGTCAGGGAAAAATGGATGCACTTTATTTTTTGCGGACGTCCCAGTCACGGCAGTGTTCTATACATTAAGGATGACTGTTTTGAGGAAAAAATCCTGATGATGGCTTTGCCAGAAAACTGTTGCTCAAAGATAAGTCCGTGCCGACTCTTCTGGGCTCAATAACGACGACGCAAACTTACTTTTTACCATGGCTAATATAAACACATTTGTATAAGAGAATCTTGAAAATATGTCGCCTTTCTAGTAGGCCTACATGTGATAGAAAATCAAAAATGTTGCCTTTATCAATGCTGCATCTTCAAAGATGGCCTGTCTGTGCATGCATTTTTGTCCGTGGTACACCCTATCATTTCATTGGAATTAGTTAAATAATGTTAAACTGTTAGCAAATTAAGCTATAGGATAATTATGCAACAATAATCCGTTTTCAAGTGTCTCGGGTTCATTTTTTTTTATTAATTCAAAATAGTTTCACTTTCCATGTGGACACGGGCTGATCCAGTCTTCGTTGTTGTGGTGATGGTTCATTTTGTGGTGATTCCTCATCTGATTCCGGCTCAAACATAATAAGGTTTTATCATTGCAAGAGCCATCGCTTCGCATGCATCACCCGCTATTAAAAAGTTGCGCCGAATCCGCAAACGTTCTGGCTGGGGGCGTTAATAATTGATGCATAGGCACTGACGTTAGCCAATCATAACAGTGGGCGTTAACACTGAACTCTTAAAGGGGAAATACCCCCAAAACAGACTGTTTGAATCAGATGATGAGAAACAGGGTGGGAAAAGGTCATAAATCACTACATTTTAAAAGTTTTTTGTAAAAAAAACTATAGTAATACTATAATTGCACCTAAGGGAACATAATAAAAAAATAAAAAAAAACATGTCATGACCCCTTTAAATGTTACTTATTTCTGTGATGGCAACGCTGAATTTTCAGCATCGTTACTCCAGTTTTTAGTCACTTAATCCTTCAGAAATTCTAATATGCTGATTTGCTGCTCAAGAAACATTTATTATCATCAATGTGGCAAACAGTTGTGCTGCTTAAAATTTGTGGAAACCGTAAAAAAGAAGTGTATTCTTTGATGTAAAGAGTGGTCAAAAGAAAAGCATTTATTTGAAAAAGAAATATTTTGTAACATTATAAATGTCTTCACTGGCACCTTTACACAATTTAATGCATCCTTCCTGGATAAAAGTATTTCTTTAAAAAAAAAAAATTTACTGACCCCAAACTTTTGAACGTATATGATGAGGGAATTCCATAATGAATGTGCACTTAGTAGTGCAACGACAATTTTCCTTTTGATTAAAGCAATGAATTGCTGAAATACATTTCACAATCACAGATGTTTCTATCCCTGTGGGTTTAATTTCACAGAGAACCTCAAAGATAGCCAATGAAACATTAGGTAATATGCGCTTTAATTTTGACCAGTGAAACCACAAAGTACATCCGTGAAACACATATTTCAAACAAGTTGGACAAAAGTTAGTTCGTTGGACAACCATTTAATACTAGTGCCTACAGCAGTAGGTCAGGTTTATCCATCAGTGGCACACTCTAGAGGTATTAGTTTTTTTTAAAATATAAAAACAAGTCCAATTTAGAACATAACAAAGGGTGTACTTAGTGCGGTTTACTTTTGGGCTTAAATGCCAACATTGGTTAAAATCCAGAATTAGTCCGCTAGCTGTAAACATCCATTATACTTAGCTTGTACTGTAAAAGTCTCTGAAGGAAGTGAATTAATTGGTGAATTTATTGATTGTTAGTGTCTGAGAACAGGCACATCCCAGAGAAGGCTAAATCGCGTCTGTGTGGTATGTAATTGCCTTTAGCCGAGTCGTGCATTATTGATGAGTCATGGAGGGTTTGTTTAGCCAGAATGAGTCACTTTCTGCATTAAAAACCTTCATGTTTTGTTGAAATTGTTTTTGAAACTTGCCGTTTGAGTTTAATCGGGTTGTATATTTTGCTGACTTTAACTCCTTATCCTTCCACAGATCGCCATCAAACCCAGCTCACTGAGCAAAATGAAGACCATTTTCACTCAGGAAATCTTCACAGAACAGGTGCTCCTTTCCTTGTAGTGGATTGATGGTGTTTTAATGCAAAACAGTCTCTTTTAACAAGAACAATGTTTTTGGAAAAGATAATGAATTGTGTATGTCTCTGAGTTTGCACAATCTATTTGACGTATTGCAAGAACTGTGTAGTCACTAGTCACCAGAGCAAACATCTTAATTACTAACAACTTGTCATTATTACATGCACTATTATAGATATCCTGTCCTAGCAGATAACTTTGAGAATTGCGTGCTTGCCATCTGTCGAACACAGCGGAAACAAAGCACTTTTTATCGTTATGGAGAAGGCATCTGCTGAATATCTGAAATGTAAATGTAGAAACTGATATTAAGTGGATGTTTGTGTCGTGGCAGGTGGTTACAGCACATGCAGTGAGAGTGGCAGTTACTAACAACCTCAGTGCCAACATCACAGGATTCCTCCCCATCCACTGCATATACCAGCTCCTGAGGAGCAGAGCCTTCACCAAACACAAAGTGTCCATAAAGGTAAACCCGATAATCTCCCTTACTGTTCTGACTGTGCTGTTTCTCTTCTGTTGGAATTCTGCCCTGTTGAGTTGTTTTGTTTTTGTCACCTGCTACCTTTTTTTTCTTTTTTCTTTCTTTTGTGTTAGATGGATTCCATGCATTATTTTTTTTCCATTTTTTTGTTGTCAGTCAACTTTTTATTGAAGAGCCTGCAGTTCTTTACACTTCAAGAATAATAAAATAAATCAGTTAATGAATTTTATATATCTATAGACCTTATGTGCTAGAGAAACAAGACCATCTTTAGAATTTTGTGTTTTAACTGTTTTTTGCGGTAGCTCTGTGTATTTCTTTGGCATCGCTGTCAGAGAGTAATTAGCTCATGAAGTGGATTTATTTATTGTAGAGTTAACGAAAGTTATCATGAGCATTAAAGGGGATGTGATAAAAGATGTCAGTAGACCGGGAAGATTTAAAAACGAGCGGTTCATTCATAAATCTGTAAGATATAACCTTCATGCTGTGGAAACGTAAACTGAAGACAGAACACAACGAGTGCAGGGCTAAAAAGGGGCGGGGCTACATAAGAGCTTTACTCCCAGTGTCTTTTAATAAATAAATAAAAAGCTATTGAGAACCACTTTTATATTCTGTAGTTATCATCTGTGCTATATTATTTGGTCTCTGTTTTCTATTTATTTATGTTCTGTTTAGTATTTTATTTTGTTTTATTCTGTTTTGTTTTCTGTTCCCATCTACTTTATTTTAAAAATTTTACTTTTTGTACTAGTGTGTACTGTTCGTTTTTATCATGTTCTATTCTGTTCCATTCAGGTCTATTATGTTCTATTATTTTGTTTTGTTGCATCCTATGTTCTGTTTTTTTGGGGGGGATTTTTTCCTGTTTTGTTGTTCTGTTAAAAAAAAGCCCACACTGTGCTAACTACACTACATTACTATGTTGACTCTGCTCAGTGCTAGTATTGACTTGAATCCATTGGGTTCTATTATATGTTTGACTGGCTGGCTCCTCTCCTGACTCATGGAAAGACACTCCATTGATTTAATTAAGGATGTGATTTTTGAATGTGGTAGTGCATCGCCCGGCAGATCAGAATGTTTCCTCACAATTACATCGTCAGCTTTAAAGACTGGAATCTGCCTCCTCTAGAGTCAGTAAGCCATGTTATAGCTATTGATCTGCTCAGCTGGAAAGATGATTTAATCACCCGAGTGCCAGAGGTAGATGATTGGATAATTCGCTTATTCTGAATGATCTGACTCTTTCTTTCTTTCTTTCTTTCTTTCTTTCTTTCTTTCTTTCTTTCTTTCTTTCTTTCTTTCTTTCTTTCTTTCTTTCTTTCTTTCTTTCTTTCTTTCTTTTTTTCTTTTTTTCTTTCTTTCTTTCTTTTTTTCTTTCTTTCTTTCTTTCTTTCTTTTTTTCTTTCTTTCTTTCTTTCTTTCTTTCTTTCTTTCTTTCTTTCTTTCTTTCTTTCTTTCTTTCTTTCTTTCTTTCTTTCTTTCTTTCTTTCTTTCTTTCTTTCTTTCTTTCTTTCTTTCTTTCTTTCTTTCCTTCCTTCCTTCCTTCCTCAGGACTGGATCTTCAGACAGCTGTGTGAGACGACCACTCCACTCCACACTCAGCTGCTTCCATTAATTGATGTTTACATTAACTCCATCCTGACCCCTGCTTCCAAGACCAATCCTGAGGCCACCAACCAGCCAATCACAGAGCAGGAGATACTTAATGTTTTCCAGGCAGGGGTGAGTGGAGCTAAATCATCTTTTTACTCGCATTGACTGCAAAATCATCTAAAACAGCAAAAAAAATAACTGTGATAAATGACCGCCCTGCAGTAACAAATATCAGCCTACTCAAATCAGTGGCATAGATATTATTGAAAGTTATTTTTAGATAAACGGCTTCTGGATATTGCAATATGTACAAACGATTTCTAGAAGCATATAATATCAAAAAGCATTTTAAAACATTTGAGGTTTAACAGTATTAAAGTCCTGAGTCTGTGGTAAAGTATTTGTCAGTGATACTTCCTAGAATAAAGACAATTAATATTCTGTAATATTGTCTATTAAACTGCAATGACACTATTAGATGAGAAAATAATTTAAACTAAATTGAGCAGGTAAAGACACTAACTTTGCTATATATTGACACTGTAATTGAACTGTTTTGAATCAACGTTGAACTGAATTGAGCTGAACTGAGACACCATTGTCTTTTCAACATTAACACTTATTTTCCTGTTTATTAATGTGAAGCTGCTTTGAAACAAACTATGTTGTATAAATGCTATAAATAAATGCGACTTAACTCTTGACTTGAGTAGATTATACACTATAAATCTACAAGTCTGTCCAATACAGAGCCATATGTTCCTGTAACTTCTCTTGCTTTTAACCTCTGTTTGACCTCTCTCCATCTCTCGCTCTAATATCTCTCTCTCTCAGGGAGATGGAGGGAAAGTTCGTTCTCAGTACACCATCACCACCCAGTTGCTCATTCTCTATTACATTCTGTCGTATGAGGAAGCTCTGCTCGCTAATACGAAGACATTGGGTCAGTATATTACACACCTGACATAATGTTTAAAAATGTCACCTTTAAATACATTTTTATTATATTAGATTTTCTTTCTACATTGAAGATTTTTTTTTATGAATTATTTTAGATAAAAAGATTTTTTTTTTTTTTTTTTACATTATTTATATTGTATTGTGTTAATTCAATTTTATCGACAACGATGTAAGAACACTTAATTTTGAATGTTAATAGAATTTTATTTCCCTGTATACAATTTCTTTATATTAAAATTTCGTTTCAATTAATCCTTTCAACCCAAATTCCAACTTCATCCTGAGTTTTGCATGTATGGGTCTTTTGTTTTTGGACATCTTTTCTGTTTTGTTGTGTCCTTACAGCCTCCTCCTTTGTTTAATTTTAAACAATTCAATTATTAAATGAACAACAAGACTTAATCGTGAATGCAACAGATTAACTGTAGATAAAATGATTATGTAAGTTCCTGTCTTGCCACCCAGAGTGCTATTATAATATTAGGATGAGAGCAATACAGCTTAGCTTCCCGCTCCCTCCTCTGCATGTTAAATTGCTTCAAACTCACACCAATCACCTGCAGTTTGACTTTGCTTTGGAAGCCTCTCATGGGTTATTAGAGCGGTTACTCTTCACTGTTTATGCACACAGCTCTTCCCAGAGTGCTGTGCTTATTTAATCTCTCTCTCTCCCTCTCGTCTCCTCTATCATCCTGGAGTAATGATGCCCTTTGGCTGTGCTAATGAACTGGAATACAATGAAAAATCACCTGTACATGAGCTGCACCACAGAGGCCTATTTTTAACAAACAGCCTGATAACCATGCGTTCTCTCCTCCCAGCACTTATGCAGAGGAAACCAAAATCCTACTCTCCTGCCCTCATGGACCAGATTCCCATTAAACACCTCATCCGCCAGGCCCAAGGACTGCAGCAGGAGCTGGGAGGTAAAGGACACCCGTTTAACCTCCAATGCGCTCATGTTCAGCCAAGTAGTTTTCAAATATGTTCACCAGGGCTGATAATGTTTAGATGCATCTCTAGACACATGACATTAATTTGATACTTGAAATGTTTCTCTCAGTATATTTTAATTTGTATGTGCAGTGATTTCCAGGCTGTATTCATACAAACAGTGAAACGTTCCAGTGGTTTTATTCTAAATAAAATGAATCTAAAATAAAGTTTTAAAAAGTACTATTTTGTTTCCATCATCAGGCCTGCACTCTGCTCTTCTGCGTCTACTGGCCACAAACTACCCTCACCTGTGCATGGTGGAAGACTGGATCAGTGAAGAGGAAGTGACTGGTACTCTGCCCTTACTGAGGAAGATGCTGCTGACATCCTCATCCTGCAAATACTCACAGACACAGCTACGAGACGGTACGAGCAACTCCCACTTAGTTAAAGACGAAATGTGTAAATCACTTTACTCTTGGGACAGAGATTTCATTAAAGATTTTCTGGCATTTACAGAATTTTCAAATATGATGCATGATTTAACAATCATTTTGATGGATAAAAATAAAAAGGATTAAAAGTGAATAAAATGGGATCTATATATCAAAACTGCCCATTTTTGTTCAATCAAAACAAGGAACTGGAGTGGCATATGTCCATATAATTTTTTGTAAAATGAAAACAATCATGGATAAAAATAGAAACATTACTCAGGTGTATTCTGCAAACTATTTAGCACTTCTCTGCAGTATGACATATTTCAAGCAAATTTCACACTACTGTTAACCAGACCACTGAACTCTACATTGAGACTCATAAGGCCCTTTGGCACTGGAGGAGCTCACAAGTGCTTATTATGGCCTGTGATATGAATAGTTTGTTGTTGTAGTCTAACCTTTCATGTGCATGACTCAGTTTTGCACCTGTGGATTAATGAGCCCGAAGGTGTTTGTGTATTTATACATCGCTGCTTTGACAGGCCTGTTTCTCCACAGGGCTCTTGTGTTCACAAACAGTGACAGGCTTGTGCTATTGCTATATTTAATGATATAAAAATAAAACAAACAATATATTGACTTCTAAATCCTCTAATTGTTACATTTTGTCTTTGAATTAATTATAATCAAATCTTAATCTAAGCAATTATTTGTGATTACTTTTCTTTATAAATCAGCATGAAAATTTGAAAATGAATGTTTTTTTCTTCTTAGCTTTCCAGAATGTCCTCTCTGGCGGGCCCAGGCTGCTGCGTATCCTGGAGCACCTGACGCTGCTCTCTGCGGGAGATCTGATCCCATACGCAGAGGCTCTGACTGCCAGCATGGGGCTGCTCTTAGAGGACGGCGTATCTCGCAGAATCCTACAGACTGTTAACAAACTCTGGATGGTACTTAATACAGTCATGCCACGCAAGTGAGACTTCCTCTCTGTTTTATATGCTGTAGTAAAATGGAAGGGTATCTTCAGCACTTGTACTAAGTCTCTATCTTCCTTTACTTTGTCAGGCTGTGGGTGATGACAGTAAATGCTCTGCAGCCCTCAGTAAAGCTCCTCCGGCAGCAGAGATACACTCAGAATGATCTGATGGTGGATCCTCTCATTGCCCTCCGCAACGACCCCAGAGTCTTCAGGTATTTTCTGCTTCGATTTTTTTATTATTTATGCCAATTGTTATTCTGCTAATATAATTTGTAATGGAAAAAAAAAATATTAAATCTATTTAATTTAATTTTTTTATTCGATTAAGTTTGAGGTAGCTACAACTTTTGAAGAATTTAATTGTTTACCAAGGCTGAATGTATTTGATCAAAAATATAGTAAAAGCAGTAATATGTAATATTATTGCAATTTAATATAGTTTAAAAAAAAAAATGCTGTTTTCTATTTTAATATATTTTAAATATATAATGTATTCCTGTGATTGCATCATTACTCCAGTCTTCAGTGTCAGAAATAATTATTATATGCTGCTTAATAAACATGTATTATTATTATTATCAATGTTGAAAACCGTTGTGCTGCTTTTTTTTTTCAAATGTTTGTGTATATTACATTACATTATATGTGTTTGTTCTTCTGAAGGTGTCCTCCACTAATGGACATCACTCTTCACATGCTGAACGGCTACCTGCTGGCATCTAAAGCCTACCTGAACGCCCACCTGAAGGAGACGGCTGAATTTGAGCGACAGGCTCAGACCGTATCAAACCTTGGGCTCGGTGGCCAACCTGACACACCTGAGGTCACCAGAGAGGAGCTAAAGAATGCTCTGCTGGCTGCTCAGGTAGACACATGCACGCACACACACACCTCTCTAATACTCTGAATCATGAGTTTTGTACATTAGGCATATGTGTGTTGTTTTTGTCCACCTTCAGGACAGTGCAGCAGTACAGATCTTGCTGGAGGTGTGTTTGCCGTCCCCTCATGAGGAGCTGCAGCTGGGAGGAGGTGGAGGAGCAGACAGTCTGTTGAGGAGCGTTCAGTCTGCTCCAGGTATTCCCATGCGGAAGCAGGTGGGCGACGCAGTTTTTGGGCGGGGGTCCCAGCGGGAATGCGAGGCAGAGGGCGGACTGCTCAGTGACCTGAGGGAGGTGCAGTGCCTCATCTGCTGCCTGCTGCACCAAATGTTCATCGCAGACCCCAACATTGCCAAACTAGTACACTTCCAGGTAACTAAATCTCTTTACAGAACAGTGATTACCATTATAATGATATACATACGATGTAATGATCAAACCTCATGAAAGTCTTAAAACACAGTACACACAATGTTTCCATTTTCAGATTACTTGCTTTTGTATTTGACGTCTTTTCTTTTACGCATTTTAGAGTGAAACAGGATATTCAGTGAGAAAAGAAATGTAGGGCGGGATTTAATTGTATCCATTGGGAATGGTTTAGATTGATTTGAGAAAAGTGGTCTCTGTATGACAGGTGGTTGAAAGGGAGCGGTTAAAATAGGTGGAGCAAGTTATACTACCGTTCTAAAGTTTAGGATCAGTACCATTTTTTTGTATTTTTTTTTGGTCAATGAATCCTTTAAAAAAGTATAACAGTTTCCTCAAAATTATTAAGCAGCAAAACTGTTATCAGCATTGATTCAACAAATGTTTCTTGAGCACCAAAAAGCAATTCTGAAGGATCATGTGACTGAAGCCTGGTGTAATAATCCTGAAAACTCAGCTTTGCCATCACAGGAAAAAATTAAATTTTAAAAGATATCATCTTAGAAAACAGTTATTTTAAATTGTAATGCTACCGGTATTTCACAATATTACTGTTTTTACTGTATTTTTCATCAAATTATTATTATTATATATTTTTTTAAATATGTACCAGTTAATCATTTTTTCAAATTTAGCAGGAACGTGTAATAAGGTCATTTTCCTGTTGATGTGAACATAATTTTGGAAATGTTGAAATTAAACTGCAATTAGTTTTATGTAAATCAGTAAAAAAAAAAAAAAGAGGGATAGATAAATAAAAAGAAATCTCAAATTTTCTTTCTAAGCTCTATTTGAGTTCTTCAGGTTTTCTAAATGTTCTTAAAATGTTTCTACAGGGTTATCCACAGCCCTTGCTTCCTCTGACGGTGGCAGGAATTCCTTCCATGCACATCTGTCTAGACTTTATCCCAGAACTCCTCGCTCAGCCACAGCTGGAGAAACAGGTAAGCAACTATCAATGTGTCCATCCATATTATTAGCCAGGACTAAATGGACCATGTACTTAGTTCTGGTAGTGACAGCATCATTTGAATTTAGGTGTGAATGCCATAAATTATAACCATAGCGATGTATCTAAATGAGATACAGATGTACGTGGTTTACTATATTTAGTATGCTCAATAGGATGTGAGACTCTTTATAGTATATACTACAACTTAAGTTAGAGCTGTACAGCTACAAGTTGAAGCATTAAGAGTGTGTATTGCATCATTCAAATTGCTGACACATGGTGAGCCCTCAGGGTTGACCTATGGGCTTGATGCTAATGGCAGTTTTGTTTTTTCTGCCACAGATCTTCGCCATACAGCTGTTGTCCCATCTGTGCACCCAGTACGCCCTGCCCAAATCCCTCAGTGTGGCACGTCTTGCCATTAGTGTGATGGGTACCCTCCTCACTGGTAAAATAACTCTCATCTGATTCTTTATCTCTCTTCCATTCTCTCTTTATCTTGGTCTCCGTTCTTATTCATTTATTAGGGCTGGCATTTTATTAAAGAGTGTCTAAAAATAACATTGATAATTGGAGAGATCAGACTATTACCCTGACTTTTTTTGTAACAAAAACCAGCCTGTGCAAACTTGTCCGATTATCTTTGTACACACTGCCCTCTGCTGGCCATTTGTTACTGTCTATAACAAACCTTCATCTGCAGTGTTTATAAATTATGCATCAGCCATCCATTTATTATGTTTTATTGAATGAGAACCAGAGGAGTCTTGAGCACTCTAAAATCCTGCAGTTCCTTACATTTGTGTATTAGATCATTTAAGTTTAATGTTATCTCGTGCATCTGTTCTCAAAAGCAACCAAAAACTGGTCCAATATATTCACTTATGTACCGGTAACTCATTTTTGGTATCCGTTACAGTACTGACCCGTGCCAAGCGCTTTGCATTTTTCATGCCAACGCTGCCATGCCTAGTTTCGTTCTGCAAGGCTTTCCCTCCACTCTTCGATGATGTCATGTCCCTGCTGGTTCAGGTGGGACAGGTGTCCGCTGCTGATGTCACCACCAAGGCCAGAGACATTGACCCTCTCATTGCCAGTGAGTGTGTTCTTGTCTTATTTGACTTAATTGTTTTTACATTTTGTAATGTTCAATGGCTGTTGGGGTGTCGTGGGGATATGACAAGATTTTAGATTCAATTATTTTACTCATTTGATGCTTTAAAGAGATTTTTAAGTTAGGCAATATGAGGTTGTCATTTCTCAGTATATTTCTCAGTGATTATCAAGATAATCACACTATGATTTTGCCAAATCATGTAGCCCTAGATTAAGATCTAATACACTGTGCTCTTGTGTTTAGGGCTTCAGTATCTGAGAGAGAAGCCACAGGAAATGCCTCTATCCGAATCCAAACTCTCTCTACCAAAGAGATCCGCAGAGGAGCTGGGCGGAGCCGATCCTGACGTACAGCTGTGCTATCAGATCGAGGCCACCTTCATGGACATCATCAGCTCCAGCACACAGACACTGTGACAACACACAGGCAAATAGAAATGTTGATGGACTGTGCATAGATTGGAATGAGTATTTTGTCCCATGTAAAAGTTAAGTATCATGTTACTGGAGTCTTGGTCGTACAAATCTACTTATGAACCTACGAAGCATTATAATGATAGATGTCTTGCAGCTGTTGGACTAGTGCTGAGAATATTTCATTTAAAGTCAATCCACTCAAAATCCTCCATTTTGGCATCCCAATACCACAAGTGATGAAAACATCTGGAATGAAGGTAATAAAAGATAATCTAATTTGACATAGTTTAAAGTAAACTGTACTTATATTATATATACGAAAAGTCAAATCACTGAGTACCATTTTTAAAACGAAGGACAAAATGTACTGAAAGGTTAAAATATAGATCGCAATTCCATATTCTGTTGCCAGCGAAATCCACAGTCTATATTTGACTCAAAATAACATTGACTTTCCAGGAAGCGTCCTTTAAGTCTTACGTGAATTGGATGCTCATTCTCTGGCCTGTCCTTAAGGATTGGTTTAATTCAGGTCACAAAGCAGCTTGCTGTAGAAGTAGATGTTTTCTAAACAGTGTGTTAGGTTGTTAGTAAATTGTGTATTTGAGTGTCCAACTGGATGTGTGTGTCCAGGGCACTTAGCAGTGATATTATTGGTCTGTTTTCTTGACCAGCATTTAACTGTATTTTCTTGGCACACATTCAACTTTTCTTGAAGTGTGACGTCTGACTTTTTTTTGTTACCTTGGTTGTTTACATGTCAATCCTTTGAACATTTGTATTAAATCATCTTTTTGGAAAGACCTTGTTTCCTTATGGCTTACTTGTAGTTGCATATTATCTCACTTCACCTTTATTTAGCACATATTGAGAAGAACATATTTGGCTGGCATTATAAACAGTTTGGGTTGCCAAACTCCAAGTCACAAAAAGCACCAACAATTTTACTGGATATTAAAGGCATTTACATAAACTTTAATATTTCAGATAGACCATCCTTTATCTGTGGTATTAAAAAATAACATTTCCGTTAGATCCACATGGGGGTGCTCTTGTTTCATCTAAAAATACCAGTTCCACAACCTGGAGTACACATGGAAACGCTTATGCGTGTTCAGTGATGGCATGATCAATGATTGGAGCATAACAAATAACTTGTCCAATCACATGCTCCTTTTGCTCCAGTACAATGGTTTTCTGTGTTATGAAAGCTTTAGAAAATGCTCTGATTTAATTTGCAATCAAAGTTGGCCCATGTACTTCACATTAGAGTAGAAAAATCCAGTACAAGAATGTACTTTTTTTTCTGAGCCAGATTACACCATGAGGCTTGACTCAACCTTGTGTTATTTAAAAAAAAATAATCACTTTTTGCATCACTTATATAGTCATTCTCGCCCATGTAAAATCGTTTGTAATGTCCCTAATAGAAGCTGTTGAGTTTTTCCTCTTGTCTGATGTGCAGTATATGCACCTACAAAAGGATACATAAAAATAACTAAGGCATCCATCACTCCTAAGTGCACATCTGCCCATAGGGTGATCGCAGATGTTCTTGCGTGTGATAAAAGTGTAAGAAAAGGCAGAAAATATGCATTCCGAGTGTTTTTGTGGTGTAAATGGTTCTCACCGCAGGTCTTTTGCCTCTTCAGAGCTCTGACTCTGAGCTGCTGTGAATGGCCTCAGGCTAGCAAAGGCAGAATCACAGCTCAGTTTTGTTTCTCCTTTAAGGCGCTGTCAAGTTTAAACACCTTTTTCACACAAAAAGCTTCTGTGCTCTTTTCTCTCTTTCACCTTTCCTTGCACCTTTGTTCTTGCGTGGCAGAGAGAAATGGAAATGTTTATCGCCTCCCCTAGCAGACCCGGCTTCCTCTTTTCCAGGGCCGTTTCTCGTTACTTGCTCATTTGACCTTCAATTGAGTTATTTTCCTCACTTCTGGATGCCTTGAGTGGGAAGTTTGCCGTATGAATATCCGTGCGCGCATCAGTAAATCGGATTGACTTTGTGCTGCGAGACAAAGGTCTGCTGAAATCTAAAAGCACCGATAATGTAATTCACGCTTTGATTTGGTAATTGACATCTGTTCGGTGTTGTGCTCCTCGCTGCACATCATCCATTTGTGAAATCCGCCGCGGCGGTTGCCAGCTTTCCATCTGGTAATGGCTGGCGGGCATGTGTGCGAGATTAAATCCGATAAAGATCTTTACAGTGAACATCAAGATTGTAGGTTGTGACCGGTCAGGCTATCTCTCCTTGCATCTTGTTACAGACGCTCAAAGATGGAGGCCGTTTTTTTCAAAGGAGTTCAAACGGGAATGTCAAGTAACTTTGTGAAGCCTGCCAGTTGGAAAGGCGAGCGAAACCAAGTGAATTTGTCTCTTGCCCAGATAGTTATATCAAGTCTCTGATCTCAGGCAAGCCTTTGGTGAAATTCAAAACATCTCGCTTCAGAGCGCTGCGGTGAGTTTGTGTGTTTTATTTCCCACTGAATCAAAGCAAGCTGTGCTGCAAATCGTGTTGTCAGCGTAGGCCGACTGAACTGGCAAAAGCTATTTACAGACGCTTGCAATCAAATCACCATATTTCAGCTCCGGCCCCACGGGCTCCATCTAAATGCGATATGCCTCCACGTTCATGGCACCCTGGAGCCTTACATCATGTCTTTTAGTATTGTTTATGAGATTAGAGACTGCACCATGTAAAATACTCTTTTCCTCGTAGGCTGAAAGGTAGCAGATGCCAGCGTGTGGTCTGCGGCGTGCTCAATCTAATTACCCCCGCTATTACAGGCCGAGCTGTTCGGCCTTGGTGTGTAACCCCTCTGCTCCGCGGCCGGCGTTGCGGGGAGAATCGGATGCGGAGGAACCTTAAGGGCTCTTCGATGCTATGCCATCTGGAGAGACGGGAGAGTGTATTACATCCCACACCTGGTGAATGTGTGATTAGCTTTTGGTCTGAAGTATAAATCATTTGCAGCCGGTTGCTTTGGGCTCGCATTGACTTCATCGGCCGCTCTGGGTGACTACATTAGTAAAGGCAATAAAGCGATTTGGGAGATGGTCTGAGTGTTACAGGTGGCTATCGGACAGAGGAGACGCTCTTATATGAGCTTAAAAACTGGCTTTATAGTAAACGGGAGCAAGAAATGACTGATAGCAGCATTGTGCTTTAGCTTCTCAGTATGTATTATGCACATTATATTTGAATATTCCGTGTAGTAGTGTGATGTACCCAACATGCACTGTGCCATGATCTATTTATTTGTTTGTTTGTCCATCCATCCATCCAGTCATTTCTTGTTACGACAGAAAACAACAATTCAGTGGTTCTCAGCTTGTTTTGTGTTGACCCGGCGTAGTACCATACATGTTTATCACACACACACACGCGCGCAGTTAGAAATGTTATATTATAATTTTAAGGATGGATGGGAAAAAATCCAAAAATAAATGTTAAAATGAAAATAATATTAATCTCTGTCACTTATAATTCACTGTACAAAACATATTGCGGTCAGTGCAAGTAATGTTTACTTGTACACCTATATTGTGCTGTAAGTATTCATGTATTCAGCCTTTTCTTTTACCATGCTGATGAGTTTGGATGCACAGCTTTTGACTTTTGAACAGCAAATTTTAAAAGCATTTTTATTTTACTTTTCTGATTATATGGTTTGTTGCACTCAATGGACTTTATGCACAGCTGCACTACTTCCTGATCTTTAGCCAGCTCCTTTGTTTCCTGTCTGCCATTATTGGACAAACTGATTCATCCAGGTGTGTCTGATTATTGTTGTTGGTCAGGCACACCTGGATTAATCAGTTTGTCCAATAATGGCAGACAGGAAACAAAGGAGCTGGCTGAAAGTTCAGGAAGTAGTTCAGGAAGTAGTGCAGCTGTGCATAAAGTCCATTATTAGCATTTAGCAGTTTTCTTCCTGCTGTCTGTGACCCACCAGTTGAGAATAACTAATATTATTCAACATTTTAATGATAATTTGTTTACCTAAAGAGGGTGAATGTTTATGGCCTTGATATTGAAACAATGTAAAAAAAAAAAAAATGCAAAAACAATTTTACCTGTTGTCATTGCCAGAATGAGGGACCATCTTTGATGACTCCAAAGCTCACTTAAATACATTGTAATCTTTAATTACCAGTGCTGACATGGCGTATTACTTTTCAGTGTTTCCCCTCAGAGAGTAAATTGCTCTTACCCAGCCAACCAGCCATTTAACGCCCTCATTATATACACATTTGACCTCGTTCTGACGGCTGTAAGCTGCGTAACACGTCCTCTTAAAGTGCTGAAGAGCCTTTGAGCATCTCTCTTTCTCTCTCTCTCTCTCTCTCTCTCTCTCTCTTTCTCTCTCTCTCTCTCTCTCTCTCTCTCTCTCTCTCTCTCTCTCTCTCTCTCTCTCTCTCTCTCTCTCTCTCTCTCTCTCTCTCTCTCTCTCTCTCTCTCTCCTTCTCTCTCTCTCTCTCTCTCTCTCTCTCTCTCTCTCTCTCTCTCTCTCCACACAACAGATGGCTGCAGTGCTGAGAGAGTATACATATTAATAGCACAATTACAATGCTCTACATCAAGATTGTGTCATTATCATTGTGATTGAAAAAGCAATTATGGTTCTTGATTATCATCAGCCACTGTAAATCTCTGTTATTTTGTTGTTGCCTCTGGGCACGATCCCCATCCGCTGTCAAGAAACCGATCTCTGTGGTGCAGGGTTTGGGAGATGAGCACTCCTCTTTGACTGCCAATTAATTAGCTAGCCTTGCATTTGCATAATCGGCTCCTCGGGTGGTTTTGGGAGATTGCTCAGCCTCATTCTAAAGCTATGGCGACAGTTTGAAGGTGTAGATACTGTTACGGGATCAGGCGGGTTGGCGTAGGAAGTATGTGCTTTGAAATCTGCTGCCATTGCTCTTGATGGCGGAGTTCTGCAGGCTGGTTGGGTTTTTTGAGGCACTCACATTTATAAGCTGTAAATCCCATGCGACTAATAAAAGAATGAAACAGAACTATATACACACACCACTTTTCAAAAGTTTGGGGGTCGATACATGTTTTTGAAAGAAGTCACCAAGGCTGGCCTTTTTTTTTTTTTTTTGTATTCTTACCGAGCCCAAGATTTATATATTATGGTGCCCCTAAACTTTAGGGCCTAAAGTGACATGGAAAAGAAATGGAAAGAAATTATGAGATGGGAGAAAAAAAAAAATATATATCCATGCTCTTGCATTCTGTTTGGTCTCAACAGTAACACGGCCGCGTAACACGTCCTCTTAAAGTGCTGAAGAGCCTTTGAGCATCTCTCTCTCTCTCCCCTCTCTCTCTCTCTCTCTCTCCCTCTCTCTCTCTCTCTCTCTCTCTCTCTCTCTCTCTCTCTCTCTCTCTTCTCTCTCCTCTCTCTCTCTCTCTCATCCATTTTTCCTGCAAAACATGCTCATATGACTATGCTAGCATGTCAAATCTTGACCACTTATTTGATAACTTTGTGTTCAACTGCCGTACTGATCCACATATGTTAGTGCTGATAAATAAATCAATATGTTTGCTTTGCTAGCACAATCATTCCCAGAGCTGGGAAAACAGTCAATCACATTAACCAATAAAGCTGAATTTAGACCAAATGATTGCTGTAGATCCGTTGAGCGGAATATGTACCCTGTTGTTATGGGAAAGTATGATTCTTTTTGGGAGGCGGGGGTTGCTCAAGGGGAGTGTGCGTATCTTCACTTTGTAAAGTCACAGATCCAATCTGTAACGCTATTGTAACCTCAGGTGTGAAATCTCGTACACCCCACAGCTCAGTGGCTTTAGCAGCTCAGCTGTGAAATTATATCTGTTCTACCTCTTGAGAGCTCCAGAGAGGTGGGAGTAGTGTGTAGTGGTCTACAAAAAATAATAAAGATTGTCTCTGAAAGAGAGAACAAAAGACAGAGAAAAAGAAGTGGTGGGCCAGATAAAAAGTAGAATCTGTTTGAAATCTCTATATGTATCCCTCATTAAAGGCCCACGCCTCAGCTGCAGTATCATGAGTGTTCACTGTTGGGACAGTCCACTCACTCCAGAAACAAGCGGAACCAATTTGGTCATTACATTTTTAACCCAACGTTTGGGTTTGTCCATATTTTACCCAAAATTGGGTTGAAACAACCCAGCATTTTTTAGAGTGGCAAAAAGTTTATAAAGTATAAACAAATGACACTATACCTTTAGTTTACGTGTGATTTAACTGCCAAAATACAAAATAATTTAAACAGTGTAGCGTCCCATCCATGCATCTAGCTATCCATCAGTCCTTTATCAATCCATCATCCATCTATCAATCTATCATCAGTCCTTTACATCCATCTTTCTATCAATCATTCCATCCATCCATCTAGCTGTTCATCAGTTTTTATCCGTCCATCCATCCATCCGTCCGTCCGTCAGTAAGCCTTTCTATATAAATTATATTGCCTAAAACAAGGTCTTTGGCAAACAAACATTCCATATTTAACCCATATTTAATCCTGCCACCACATAGCAATGCCCTGGAGACAACCCAGTTTCGATGTGGTTTTGCATGGGAAAGCAACTACATGTCAACTAACTCTCATTAGAGTAGTAATAGAGTATTAGTAGACTGTCTGCTTAATATCTGCTATTTTTATAAATCTCAATACTGTCCCAACAGCCATTCTACTGACTATAAGAAACTTTGCATCTACATGTTGCCAACTTATTATACTAAACCAAACCATAACACCTAAACCTGTTCATCTGTTGTTCTGTATTCCTTCCATCCATCCATCCATCCATCCATCCATCCATCCATCCATCCATCCATCCATCCATCCATCCATCCATCCATCCATCCATCCATCCATCCATCCATCCATCCATCCATCCATCCATCCATCCATCCATCCATCCATCCATCCATCCATCCATCCATCCATCCATCCATCCATCCATCCATCCATCCATCCATCCATCCATCCATCCATCCATCCATCCATCCATCCATCCAAATACTACTATATATAATATAATAAATATTTTCATAATGCAAATGTCAACTGAGGGTGTTCCTGTGAAAGGTTCACAGCACTACAGCGTAAAGATCCGATGCATGCATGCAATGATGTCTAATCGTTGACGGGATCCATGACGGGATTTTGGAATGCCAGACACAGCTTTATAAAATGAACCATGAAAGCTAATCAGATTTTTACTGCAAGGATGATTTCATTTTGTGCTGAACCAGTGTGGTGATTAACTCCAAATTACATTTAAAAGGCTGCTTCACACTGGGGATAATGAAATATGAAATCGGTAGTTTTTTCAGTTGACGGAGAGCATGTAGGTGGACGGGAAGGTGAAGAAGAAATGATGTGGATATTGTGAGCACTTCTTTGGAAAGCCTTTGTTATGATTTTAGAACGTCTTCCAGCTGTCGTCACCTTTATTACCACCTGCTTATTGTAGCTTTGGGAGTGATGAGACAATTCGCTGTTTCTCTCCAAGCACATAAACACACGTAATGGGCTCTTTATGACACTTCTGATCCTTTATGAAGAGCATGAACAGACTGTCTGGTCAAAAAATATTAGGTTTAGGGCCTCAGAGCGAAAACAAAGGGGAGAATAATATCTGTTGCTACTTTTTCCCCGTCCAGGTTAGCCTGTAACCGTGTCAGTTCAATAACCACTTTAAGTGGTGTCAGATGCAAACTGACATAAAACATGAACCAGGCCTATTTGCTCCTCAGCTCATTTGAGTTGCTAATGAGATACCTTAAAATCATTCCCATGCTGAGGTGAAGAAGAGAAGAGCAAGGCCCTTTTTAACCGCATTTAAATAAGACAAATGGTGTATGTGAGCGTAAAAGCACCATTAGTTCGATATCCTGAACGGATATTTTAGTAGGCTATTATTTACATACGATTACAGTATTTCTTATTTGAATTAGCTTTTATTTATATATTTATAGTTCATTTTAGTAAATTAGTCGTGCTTTTGTAAAAAAAAAAAAGTTTTTGATTTTCCTTTAAAAAAAATTTTTTTCAATTATCCTTTCATTTCAGCTTTATTTTAATTAACAAAAATGATAACGATAACTTACATTATGATAAAAGATAACCGTTTGTTTTAGGGTTTTTCAACGATTTCAACACTTTTTTTAACTTTCATCTAAAACCACTGCAGACAAAATATGACTCTGTGTTATTGCGCTGTAGTTGTCTTCTAATGTTAGCAGGATATGCCCCTATTAAGGGAAGGTGTGGGGGGCTTTTTAAGAAAAATAGTGTGCACTTTAAACCCTGCAAATGAAATTCCCGGGTTTTAGTGTGATAAAAAGTCTGTTAATCGGCTTCTGGAAAATGCTCTACATTTGTCTTCATGAACTAAGCCGGCGTGTAATTGCTCTTTTGACACATGAATGTGTGTTTGTGTATTAACAAGTGTGTGTGTGTGTGAGCTCTTGAGCAGCCCCAGAGGTAATTTTCACCCGTCTTTGCATGATTTTCTCTCCTGGTGAGATGTAGAGTAACACAGAACAAGTGTAATATCACCTTTTGGAGGTATCAGGGCAGCTTTTATTTAACACTCAATAAATAACACAATTTACAGTTTGTATGTGATTCTTTTTATCAGCAGTGCCTGAAAATCCTCTTAGATTTCTCTCCCATAAGTGTTCTTAATGATAATGACATAGCTGATAGATTCTGTTACGTATTGGAATTAGCAAGTAAACAAAGAAACAAAACTTAATATCAAATGAA
Organism: Phoxinus phoxinus; assembly: GCF_949152265.1. Taxonomy (NCBI): domain Eukaryota; kingdom Metazoa; phylum Chordata; class Actinopteri; order Cypriniformes; family Leuciscidae; genus Phoxinus; species Phoxinus phoxinus. The sequence continues at coordinate 12,292,290 of NC_136898.1, forward strand.
TTTTGTAGCAGTTTTGCAGCATCTTTCAAGACATTATTGGCTTTCAATAACTGGTTGCCTTCATATTTTGGATTATATACCTCTTCCCTCTTGCTGTAAGAGGAAATGAGCTCAGTGGTGTGTGTTTAGTACTCCAAATGCTGCTGTAGATCAGGCTAGTGGCTCTCCAAGGGGCCGTCAGTATGTCCTGTGCAAAAAAAACAGCCCATCTCTGGTCCCGTGACTCCAACCCTGATAGCTCATGTTTCTCACAGCTCATTCCCTGAGCCATGAATGAAAAGTCAGCATGTGTGTCTGTTTCTCTCTCAAAGCACCGGCACTTTCCACCCAAGATGGTGTTTAAAGTCACCATGAAATCAAAATACATATGCCCTCATAATCTTTAATCAGAATAACTTCCCCTCCCTCTTGCAGCGACATCTCTTCTCTTCTCTGGTGACGTGTTTACTTCTCTTCACTCACGTGAGATCACAGCAATAGCAAACCATTCCAGATGAACAAAAGTCCTTGTTTGAGAAGCCGTTTCACTCGGATATAAGTCACAATCGGGGAGTTTCAACTTCTGTTTCGTGCCTTCTGTAGCCAGGAGGAGTCAATCTTGAAATGATGCATCCATATGCAGTATATTGTCTGTGTTAGGGTTGTGGTCACCTTGTCTCAGCCCAGGCTACAAAGGCAATATGTGAGAGGAGATTGCTGGTGACCTCATTTCCTCCCACTTCCTCTCTCTGCCACAATAAGCTGTTTGTATTCCTCTCATGTATGAAACTCCAGGCGGGTGAGATTACTTTCATCCAAATTATTTTTGTGACCTAAGGATATCCTATCAGTCCTTACCTGTTTAAGCCACTCTTTTCCTCCTTCCTTCATCGCAGACTCCAGTGAGCTGACAACGTGTGTGTGTGTGTGTGTGTGTGTGTGTGTGTGTGTGTGTGTGTGTGTGTGTGTGTGTGTGTGTGTGTGTGTGTGTGGTTTGACTGTTCCCCCCTCTAAGCCGTCTGTTTCCTTTGGCAAACACTGCCGTGTGCTTTCACTGTTTATTAACTGCCTCTCGGGTGCCCTAACTTTTTCTTGGAGCCCTGTTGGTGAAGTTTAACAAGATCTCTCTGTTTTAAAATCAGCCTGATTTAGTTTCCAGACGCTGCGGGGTGAGACCTCAGGGGCGCTGCGACCCTCCTCAGGCTCTGCTGGTTAAAGTTAAAGTGTCCTCAGTCAAATATTTATATACCCCATCTAAGGAGGGTGAAAGATATTAATAACTTGCTTTGTTTTGCAATTTGCAATTGTTTCGGGTAAAATTGTCAGTGTGTAGAAATTTATTGATCATTTAAAGAGAAGTTCTAGAGCTTCTTATGCATTGTCTCTTTCTAGTAACAGTAAATATTTTAAAGGGATAGTTCGTCCCAAAAGTTTAGGGTCAGTGTGAAGAAGTTTCTTATACTCACCAAGTATGTATTTATTTGATCAAAAATACAGTAAATACTGTGGAACATTATTACACTTTGTATAAAAATGTAATTTATTCTTGTTTGTAATTTATTCTGAATTATGCATGCCAGGCCAGTAGTTGTCATTTTGTAAAGAAACACTACGCACCTAGACTTAACACGCAATACGCATGCGCATGACGTCACACGGTTTTGTAGTTCACACAAAGACGATAATGGTAGTTTTTTCCAAAAACGTGCACTTTAAAACCCGTTATCAGGCCCCCAAAATGACGTTGTCGTGTAAATGAATGACCAAAGTGCATAACGTTTTGTTGCTTTTATTTGAGAACGGTGTTTTATAAACCGCCCCTAAACTCGTCCGCTATTTATCAGCTTTCACAAAGCTGTCGTTCAGATTAAAGTAACCTCTAAAAGATTTCAGGTTACAGCAGAGTTGAGAATAAGCCTGACAAACATGCTAAATAGCCATGACAGCTCAGATTTACACGGTCCTGTATTTAATTCAGAGCAAAAAGAGAGAGAAAGACATTTTGTCAGTGCAATGTTGCTTTATAAACTGTCCCAATTAACAAGATGGATGGTTCCTGCCTTCGATTTTGTCCCACGAGAACGTAAATACACAAGTCCTGTAATGCTACAAACAAACAGACAGATATTTTTCATTCTTGCCGTCTCGCTGCGCGCCTGCTGTTTTTATCATACCTGACAACGGTGTGCTATTTTAGGGAGAGGGCTTGTGGGACGGATCGACAATGGATTGCAGGAGTGGGTGTGGTGGGATGATGAGCCGGAGATGGAAGTGTGAGTGTGTGTGCACTTAATATTGAGCAAAGCCTTGTGGGATAGAGCCGAGACGTGCAGTGATGTTTTCTCTTTTCCCATGGGATCTTTCCACATCCTTCCTTTCCTAGCCACTAACCAGACAGGATGCTCCTCTCACAGCCAATCTGCCTGACAAATGGGAAGCAGAGTAAAAAAAAAACCCAGCTTTTTTTCATCTTATTCCAGCAGGTTTGACATTGATATGCAGCTCTGTCTCATTAACCCCTGATTTTCTCTTTGATTTCTCTTCTGTGAGCAAATTCCAACATATCTTGCCATCAAAATCTAATGTAAAATTCATAGAGTCCAGCTGATATTAACAAAAACAACATATAATGTCATTTGCCTTTACCAAATTGTAAATGGTAAAGCACTGTATCATTTTAGGGTCCAAAATTATTTGTACACCACACTGGTGAGTAATTTAACTCCCTGGTGACCAAACATCATTAGTTGAAAAATCAAAAAAAAAAAAAAAAAAATTTTTTACTTCATCAAGTATGATAGTACACGGTATCACTCAAAAATATGGATTTTTTTAAAAAAAGGTTAAATGTTCTTAAAAATAAAAAATGAATGGGAACAAAAATGTAAAAAATGCAGACTTAAATAGATATAGTTAATTAATTTTCTTTTTACATTTTTATTGAATTTTAAATTTGTGGGTAAAAAATATTGTGTTTTGACTATAAACTGATACTTAAAATCAACATTTAAATATAAACTTATAAACTTTCAAAAAAAAAAACTTTGATAATGTCTATATGTCCTCCTCCCATCCAGCCCATCACCAGTCCTCCTCCCATCCAGTCCACCACCAGTCCTCCTCCCATCCATATATATATATGTAATATTTAGGAGCATCTGTTGACAGAAAAGCAATATCATGTACATAACTATGTTTTCAGTGGTGTATAAAGACCTTACTTAATTAGCCGTTATGTTTTTATTACCTTAGAATGAGCCATTTCTATCTACATAAACCGTGGGGCCCCCTTACACCGAAATGCGCTGACATGTTTCTACAGGAGCCCTAAAGGGACAAACGTGTTTCGTCACTATTTTGTTCCTTGTGCAAAGAAGCAAGCTAAAGTCAGCGAATAAAACACTGACACAATGATGAACAAGTAACAATAATATTGGCAATAACATATCATTTTACTGAATAATTAAGTACACCTGATTTCTTCATTTATCTTTGTAAAGAAACCTCATTGCTTAACTGGCTACTCTCTGCTGTCTCAGACTATTTTTCCTGTCAGCCACCGTAACTTCTGTTGGTTGCAATGCACAACCTCACCACTAGATGCTGCTAGAACTTTCACAGTGCACCTTTAATATACTTCTATATATTTATTTTCTAATATTTTATTATTTTATATAGAAATAAATAGTTTAAGAGGGCAATATTTTTAGTACTGTGAAATCTTCTAAAAATACAAAATATATACATTTAAAAATGTAAGCTAAAATAGAGTACATTCATTTCATTATTTTCTTATTATTATATATATATATATATATATATTACACTAATTGTCTTAGCTCTGTTTTGACTGACTAAGTGCAAGCCCCAAATATATACAGCACCAGACGGATAAGAAAAGTGTATTGTCATGAATATTTTATACCAGCCAAGAAACTGTATAAAAAAATAAATAAAAAACTCCACACTGATCACATACTCCAGTCTGGAGTGATGCACGCTAAATGTTATTCTTCAATCAAATTTGAGGAACATAACTAAATGTTGAATAAATTGACATTTTAAACCATTGTGTAATTCTTTATAGGTTATATAAGTTACCAGGCACTTTTTACTCTCATTTGGCGTGTTAATTTTGGACCCTGCTTTAAATGCTTCATATAATTATGCTAAGAAACTCATTATTAGGAACATACCCTGAGGACAGTAATGAGTTTGCCTTTTGTCATTCTATATTTATAAATTAATTTTGCTAGGGTCAAATTCAGCCCTGAGGACATCTGTTTCCACAGCTGTAAATCAGGATGATAATTGTAGTAGCCTAAATGGCAAGTTGATTCATCATGTGAGTGAGTGTGTGCGCGCCCCCGCGGTCATGCAAATAATGTTTACATGTGTGTTTTTCTCTGATTTAAAGCGTCTTATGCTAATTGCACAACTCAGATTTGTCATATTTTTATATTGAAAAATTGAAATCAATATGATTTTCATGTATTTAGGCTACACATAAACTGGAACACACACAGTGCTATCTTTCACATGAAACCACACTCATAACCTTTGACTGCTCATCTTTAGATATTTGCTAAACAAGAAAGGAGAAAAGGAGAGAATTATCTCTAGTGATGACAAGAATTGATTTCCAATTTCCTCCAGAATGGCTGCATTATCGCGGGCGACTCAGGCCATTTGGTCTACATTACTGCACCAGCCTGAGGCTGTAGATCAAGCCGACAGCTGTCGTAACCTGGACGAGAGCTCACACTGACGAGGGACTGAGAAAGACATGCAGTCTGCATAGCTCTATCAAACACACTGCGGAAATAGACCCTGAAGAGAGAAAGAGTGAGTGATGTCACTTGTTTCATGCGAAAATTAGTATGATAGCTAGGCCTATATAAAATATTTAGCTTGAGACAAAACGGTCAACTGTTAATTGTTTGCAGAATGCAAGTGACCAATCAGATGCAAGCAACGTTGAGCACCACGACTGAATGAGGGTTCTTGGTGCTAGCAAGTAGCAAGTCATGTCGGAAAGATCATATTTTGATCGAGTTGAATGCAACACAAAGTCGTATACCAGTGGTAAGCTCAGGGTTTTCTTTGAGCATCGATCTTTCCGCAATCGATCGAGTTGGGGGAGTGTCAGTGAGAAACATGGTGGAATAGCCTACCACAAGGTAGCAGTGACATTATTAGGTTTTTTTTTTTTTTTTTTTTTACAACAAAATAAGCTAATTGCCTGCACAAAATATGATAGCATTGTAGGCTAATATAACAATAGAGTATGTAACAATATAGTTTACAGTGGCTTCCTAAAATTAAAAAGCAAAACACACCTGATGCACATTATGTTCATTTTCTTCAGACGTAGAGTTAAAAAATATCTTGCTGTATATATTATATTTGTGTAGTTAATTGAGAGAAGGTACACCGCCAACTTGCTCCAACGGAAGTGACTTGAACCCACATGACCTCGTAGCCTAAACACAACTTCCCAACTCTTAAATATCAACTTCCCAACTCTTTAAAGGAACACTCCACTTTTTAATTTTTTTTGGAAATAGGTTCATTTTCCAACTCCACCAGAGTTAAACAGTTGAGTTTTACCGTTTTCGAATCCATTCAGCCGATCTCCGGATCTGGCGGTAGCTTTTTTAGCATAGCTTAGCATAGATCATTGAATCTGATTAGACTGTTAGCATCTCTCTCAAAAAAAAATGACCAAAGAGTATTTTTCCTATTTAAAACTTGACTCTTCTGTAGTTACATTGTTTACTAAGACCGACAGAAAATTAAAATTAAAAATAAAATTTTCTAGGCCAATATGACTAAATTAAACTATACTCTCATTTAATTTAATTACAACAATAGCAAGCAAAACTGAAATAGTAAATTAGGCCTAAAAAGCCTAGGCCTATTTGCAAATGATAAATCATTACAATATTCGAGTCAAGCTGCTACTTATTCTTCATAATACACCTTTCTCTCCTTTACCTATCATTTTCCGAGGCCGCATATCATGTCAGGCGTCAGATTCAGATAGTGCTTCTCTGTTAGACTATTCTGTATAAGAGTGTATTTTTATCTTGGGATTTGGCAGGCAGAATAAATGGAGTCTCATTAGTTAGCTGTAATGTCTCTCACTCTGTGGTCTGTGAACACGCCGTTGTTTGGCATATTGAGGAATGACCTGAGCAGGGCTGTGTGTGTGTGTACAGAGCTGGAACTGAATACCGGCTTGTCTCTGTGTTTGTCGCATCAGGGAGGATTTAGAGTTGATGCAGGGATTTAGTGGCGCTGGATAAATGTGTGTGTGCTCCTGTAAAAAAGCACTTCAGCTGGCTTTTGGGAAATGAATGTGTGTCTGATACAGTAGCCTACTGCTGAAGTTTGAAACTCTGTTACGGACAACCGCACTTTGTGTTTGAACACCGGGAACATTAATAATCACTCTCTGTTTAAAGTGTTTCAAGAAAAACATGTTATAGGTGTATTACCTTGGCTTTCAGAAGAAAATGTGTGTAGCATTCTGGTATCTACTGTATATGACTTGCATTATTCCTGTAATGTAAGTCTATGGGTTTTTTCCTCACATGTTTTATTGTCTTACACACATAAAACACTTTAGAAAAGAATTAACATCTCAACAAGTTATATGTCTGAACAAAAGATTCTGTTAATGTTAATGTCTGAATAAAAGATGCAGGACAAGTTAAAAATATCCGTAATAAGTTGCTTTTAAAAACTGCCTCAATCCTAATACATAATAAATATCATCCTGAAACCTCGGAGGTGACCGTTTTTTTATCGTTATCACTGAAAATAAAATTCTTTCCATTTTATCAAGAACATCTTATTTTGTGTGGCACATCGGGAGAGACATTTCCCCTAATGTCCTCTCCTAGCGACAGCTGTGGGCTGATACATTCCCATATAAACCAGATAAGACATGGCCGGTTCCTCTGTAAACCCTAGAGCATGTCTGATAACAGCATCACTGATGAACAGGCCTCTGTTAAACCGGTCTGGACTGTTTGCCACTTAATTCAAGAACATCAGCATAACCCATTAGTTTCTCATTTCAAAGGCTCCTATTTGTGTCGACAAGCATCTTGTGCGCAGGCTGTAATTTCCTGCAAAATGTCTGCCTGCATTTTACATCGTTTCAAATAATGACAGCTGCATGATGCATGAAAGGGGGAGAGTTAATACACAGAGCCTTTCAAATGTCAAGCACTCCGCTGTTAATATACACACAATGCCTGACTCGCAGCATAAAAAGACTTCACGAAGGCGTCTAATGCAAATCCCATAAATATTTAACCTTGTTAATTTTTAAGAGCATCCAAGGGGGATGTCTTTAAAACATTTACCCCTCCTACTCACATTCTGTATTTACTTGTAAAGGTAATTTACGGACATACAGTACAGTGCTTTGTAGCTTTACTACTGTGTGACAAGCAAAGCATCCTGACCTCACAATAGAATACTGCTTTGAAATGGTCTTTCTTTTTAATAGACCCGGTTCATATGCTTCAATTACAACAGAGAAGCAGAGTGGTGGTTAACTGTAGTGCACACGCTGACCTCGCTTAAGAACACTTCATTAATGAAAGCTGATAATGGACACAGACCTGAAAGACGTGAAGCCCTCTAAAGGGGTCCTGGAAACTGAAGTATTGTTTTAAGATCTGATTTGACACAGAGTTCACATTTCATTGATACTTTTGCCAGCCTGTTGTCATTTCTCAGTACTTGTGCATATTATAATAAATTAGTTCACAAAACCGGTGTTACTATAGTGTAAGTAAGTGATGAAAAGCACATTTGAATTTCGCATGGATATTTATCACACCGTGTGTATGTTTTACAGTTATGCAAATAAAAATAAAAAAAATGTATGCCGTGCCAAATAGCTGGTTAATTCACCTCATTAGAGGTAGAGAATGAAATTATAATAAAAGGAAAATGAAGATTCATGACCATATGACACAACCTAACAATTTTCACACAAAAAAATACTTTTTAAAGAATAAACAGAATTGAGATCACACACAATTACACACAGGCCTGCATGTAGTAGCCTATACAATGAAATACTTCAAGTAACAATACGTTTCATTTTATTATTGTTCCTTACAAATTAGTATTATTAACAATTGCTTTTACTTAAGCAATATTTCACGAGCAATGTTCTGATGTATCGCATAGAAATAATGTTTGCTCTGCCAAAGAAATCTCTGAGCAACACACAATAATTGCGTTTAGTTCTGAATTAAATGAATCAACGCTTTTGAAACAAATCGGTTGAGTGAACGAATCAATGACTCTATTTAGTTCCTAAATTTATCAGTTTTGTAACAAATCAGTTGAGTGAACGAGTCAGTGACCCGCATTCGTTCCTAAATGAATCAGCGTTTTTTGAACAAAACGGTTGAGTGATTCACTGATTCCCTCATAAATACCACACCTAGTGGTATCACATAAGAATATCACAAAGACGTGAGTGCTTTTGACTCAGATCAGACCCTGCATGTTCCTTCTCTTGCCTTTTTAATTGAATCCTTAATCACAAAATGCAAACTGTTCACTTTATACAAAAGAAAAGGAAATAGTTTAAGTTTATATAGGCTACTGCGAATAACATTAGATGAATCTGATATACGAGAAAATGACCTTCTGTAGGAAACATGTCTGATTATTGAGTGATGATTTAGCTTATCTGCCCAGCTAACATCGGATCGATCAAATAATAAAGACTGTGAGGCAGTCACACAGCCACAGGCAGAAAAAAAAGATAAAGTGAGATACTAAAAATCAATAGAAAGAAATTTATGCTCAGCTGTATTTTTTAAAAGCGTGTTAAAAACTCAGGACGGCAGAAAGAGCACTTATCACACACTGAATGACCCGCAGATATAATGGGGTGTCTGGGAAATCCATTAAAAGTGCCAAGCCATCATTAATGGAGATCTCACATCGTGTCAAATGGGCTTGTTCAGGCATCAATTCACACATTGTAGCGGTTACAGCTAAATTCAATCAAAATCCCAATAACCCTCATTTAGTGGTAGCCTACTTAATCAAAACACGAACAGAATATCAACAAATGCAGAATAACTAAAATACAGTTCAATCCTTTATCAGGAAATGTAGCATTAATATATTTTTGTTGTTGTTCCAGTTATGGAGCGGTGGACTGGCCCATATATAATCTGCTCTTGCAGAAAACTCAACAGATTTACATAGAATTGGAATGTGTGTTAACATCCTTCACCCCTTGTGTGTTTGTTTATTATTTTGGCTAATTTGCTTATGCTTTTATCTACCAATAAAGCACTACTTTCAGCTCCATTTTACCAAATAGATCTGTTAAGCAGATTTTCCCTCGAAATAAGCACTGAAAATGTGGAAAAATGTGGAAGGTCATGGTCTGAGTTTGTAGCCTCTCTCTCTCTCTCTCTCTCTCTCTCTCTCTCTCTCTCTCTCTCTCTCTCTCTCTCTCTCTCTCTCTCTCTCTCTCTCTCTCTCTCTCTCTCTCTCTCTCTCTCTCTCTCTCTCTCTCTCTCTCTCTCTCTCTCTCTCTTTTTAACTGTTCTTGGCTTATTTGCATGCAGTTTATAGTTTAATGCTGTCTTGGTTTGAGGCCTGGTATGTTAGTTTGGAACTGAAAGCTGTGTGACCATTTTTTTCTGAATGATATTTTAGCAGTTTTATAGTGGTGAGTTAATGAGCACAACTCCTCTGAGCAAATCCTATTTTGGGATCCTTCGTCAGATCAAAAACCTCATATTACTTGTCTCATTATTTTAAACAGTCTGTGCAGCCCTGGGTTACTTGTACGATGCAAGGAGAAAGGGTCATTTCACTACAACTAGATGACATTTTAAAGATGATAAAAGTATACCTATGTACATATAGATACAAACACACCAGTTTAAATGAAGACACTGCAAACTAGACATCTCAGGCCCCTTTTCTCCATCTTTACTGGACATATCTTTTCACTTGTGAAGGTCAATTCATTTCACAAGTAATTGCACTTCAAGGTTCTTAATTTTAATGAGATAGTTAATCATTTAATTCCCAACCATATCAATAAACCCTGTCAAAATTATTCTTTATTAACCTCATAATTGTCAAACCTCATTAGAGCAAATGGGCAGTTATAGTGTATAGCTGAGCCCAGGTAATGAAGGGTGGATCCAATCGCTGTTCGGGGCCTTTAATTCCTGTTTCTGCATGCTGTGAATTACCCGTCCTCCGTGGAAAGCATTCTGATGCTGTTGACCATCATAAAGACCCTGTAGCTGGAAATGACATGTTTAAATCACAAAACATTAATCACCTTTTCTCATTAAGCCCAAATCAGTCAGGCCTAAATAGCTGTCCATCAGCCTATGTACAGAAAATTTAGACAACAAATATGATTTTAAAAAAAGCTCATGATGTAAGACCTAAAATCAAGGTGACCTTTTAAAAAAAAAATATTTCATTCTGTCTTCTTGCTTAAGTCCCCAAAGGCATCAGACTCTTAGTAGATTTCATGTTCACCTGCTCGTATCAGCGGAAGTAAAAGCACTCGACTCTTGCTCCGCTCCTGAATATTTCAGTATTTAGATTACTTGCAGCAGCAGCATTGCTGAAGATTTGTCGGAGCACCTCAGACAGGAGTGTAACTTAAAAACCAAGCAGGTGGGTTTTGAATTAAAGATGAGCCGTGGGGTTTAAGAAACGGATTCGACATGAATTTTTGATCTGAATCTGCCAGATGAGCAGATTCCACTTACCAGACGCAGTTCCAAAGTTGGCCACTGGGTGGTACTGTTCCCCCGTAATTATTTGTGGTATCGCAACATCCCTTAAAAACGCTGTTTTGATATCGCTTGTATTTATTTATTTTTGACTTAGGCTACACTTGTTATGGAGGAGCTTTTAGTGTTGTTTTTACTCCGCTTCGAGAATTTCAGTGATCTCTTATACATCTCAATTATTTTGTATGCGTCATCATAAGCCACGATGCCCTTGGACTGCTGTAGGCTACTATAGAACTGGTGCATGGTAAGCTTGGCTTCTCATGACACGCATATAGTTACTTATTCTCATATTTACATACTTTATGATCCATACATTGCAAAGACATTTAATTAACAGTAAGTGTTATTAATGTACAAAGTCATGTAGCCTATTCATAGGCCTGCATTTCAAAATTTAATGTAAGTGGCACATTGAAACATTAAGATGAACTTTAGCTTCTTGTTAGTTAATTATCCTAATATTGTATTTTCGTTTAACACATTTTATTTTTTCATAATTAGTTTGAGATCAAACAATAATTGAAGGAGCCCCTATGTTGCGGACTCCTGTCATACAGTTTGGTAGCCATATTGTAATATTATTTTGCTGTAAACTATTAAGGATTTGGGGTTGTGGATGTAATGATTTAAGAATGAGCTATTGAAAAAACAATGCTCCAAGAATCTGCATCTGATGCATCCCTCTTAATACCTATAGTTTATCACCCCAAGAATGAAACGTTTGTCATTTTTGGGTGAACTCTTTCTTTAATGTTCATATAGACCAGGCTAAACATTGTGTTGAAGTGGCTTGCCATGTCATATAAAGGTGGACAGAACTGTAATGAACATTATGATGTAGTTCACAAAAGGCAACATCCTTATTTTATTCTTCTGGCACTTCTTTTTAGTTTATCTTCATTTATATCCTTAGCTACCTGGTTTAATTATATGGTAACATATGCACTTTCTGCAACAACATATGCATGTTGCTTTGATAATCATCTGCCTAGAAAATAAATGCAAATGTGATTATGCTGTGTGATTGGATTATACAGTATGGCACAAATATCTCTGAACATGAATGGAATTAGAAGAGCGTTTAATGTTAGCTCTGTGCAGTAGCTTTGGGTTTGGAGCTGAAAGCAGGGGTTCTGCTGGCCTGCTTGTCTTGGCACAGACAGAGTTTGTCTTGGATTGGCGAGACGGCCATCAGAAAATCAATGAACCGCAGTGCAATCTGTAAGTGGTGTTCATTTCCATAATCACACACAGACTTTTCATGGGGGGTGCAGATGCTGAAGGATTTTGTGGCCCTCACACTCTCTCTTTCTCACTCTCATCTCCTTATGTACACACATATATTCACCCCATTTTTATTTCTCAATTAAAAGGTTTTCAACCAACAGAATTCGATAATCCTTCCCAAATTCAGTGTGAATCCCAGCAATCTGTGGACTCTCCAGTCACACCATGTGTTCTTTCTCTCGCTGCGTGTTTGGAGCACATTCAATTTATTTAAAATCATTAGCACTTTAGCGTTATACTTGGAATACACATTTCCAGTTGAGTCCGATTCACAAGCTCTCGATTACTATATAAATGCACATAATATCCCATCCATATATCCTGAAAATATATGAAAATACTCTATTACTCTATACTAGTTGATTCAGTAACTTTGCCATGATGAGTTCAGTGAGTTTATTCATTTAAAGAATCGTCACGATGATTCTCCGATTACAGGGAACATTCTCAGAACTCAGAAGTTGTGAGCAAACATTCTTCCTGCCACATTACAGAAACTTCTGTCAGTTATCTATCAGTTCTCAAAATGTTAGCACAAGAACGGTATTTATACACCATTCATTAATTTTTTTTGTTTTGTTTGTTTTAAAGAATTTTTTTAAACGGGACATTTTGATCATTCAACATTCATTCGAAAATGTCCTTACTTCATGGGAACGTTAGCCAAATGTTCTTAGATCACATGTTTGTTTTCTTGGTTCAAACGGCTTTTTGAATGAGTATAAGACAAAAACAATCATTTATTTGCGAATTAAGACTACACCGATTGCACTATGTTATTGATTCATTAAAACAAACCAGTTCATAACAGTCTAAACCGGACTAAACCGCTAACGCTAAATGTGAACTCAAGAGAAAGACGTTTTCTGCTATATCGTACATTTTTGGTAAACTACTTTTATCTTTGCAATCCGATTTAAATGTGATAACTCAGGTAAAATATTACTTCTTTTGCCACAAGGCTGTAGATTTATGGATTCTTTTAGAGTTGACTGTAAGCAGTGTTTCACAGATGCTATGGTTAAAATATGTCATTTCAACGTGCATGTCTATATTGTCATGCAGTATCAAAGCCCATTCTTAATAAACATATAATGTATGTAGTGTGTGAAGATGATTTGTATTGAATAACATACAATTGAAGTATTTTTACAATGTATTAGTACATTTAAGTAAACACATGGGTTTTTTACATTTAACTTACCACCATTCGAGTTATACAGCATAGGTGGTATAAACATAGGCCTTTTATAAATTAATTGTATGTGACTCAATTAATTTGGTGTGTCAACAATATGTGAGGCAAAGTTTCAAAGCTTGAGGCTAAACGTTTTCTGAATAAATGAGCAAAAACCACAAGTGTTACAATTATTCCTGCTCCCTGCTACTTAATCAATAATAATCAGCTTAGATAAATCAACTTTGTTTTCTCACAGTAGGGAAGGAGGAGATGAAGTGTGTTGCTTCAGATTTCCACAGATGTAAATTTTATATCACAGCAGGGTGTTCAAATTCCCACAAATCCTCTTCATTGAGCATTCTCTGAGCTTTTTCTGAAACCCAGATGGACAGCCAGACAGATGAAGGTGTATTTGTCTGTAGGCTCCCTATCTCTGCCTTCCTCCACCTCATTAAATACAGCATATCGCTTCCCTTCATCTCTCCTTCCTCCCTTTCCTCTATTTGCTGCTCTCTGTCTGGATCTGTGTCTCATGTTTCCTCTTTTTAACTTGCAGTGACAGTGCTGTGTAAATGCTGTTGCTCTGAGGGGTTGTTTGTGTTTGAGTGCCCGTGTCTTCATCTTCTCTTGAACGTTCCTATTCCTTTCTCCACACGGATAGATACGGCATGTCTAGGATTCGTTTGGTTTTCCCAGTGATTTTTTCCAGAGAGAGTTCATAGTGAATGCGGTGCCTTTTTCTACAGCAAGCCAGTCTTTGACAAAGAAACACTGCAAGCTATAGCCCTTTGTCAATGAAAACCTTATGTTCGTTGTCTAGGAAAATAACCAAAAAGAGTGTGCAGAGACAAAATGGGAAATTAAATGATGTATACAGTGGCCCCCAAAAAGCTTTTGGACATATTAGCAAAATTTTGAAGAGATTTGGCGGGAAAGAGGTCCATTGTTTATTTTCAATAGTGTAGCGATTTTTGAAGCACAGCTCACAAAGAAGTTACTTTCAAACCAAGCAGCTTTCTGTTGGCCAACACAGTGAATTAGTATATGGTGAATTCCATTCCACTTCATTTCTACCTTTTCCTGGTCATATTACTTTTCCAGTAGTCATTATTTGATTTGCTAGGCTAGTTTCTATCACTATGTCACTGACTTTTATATTTGTGTCTGCTGATGATACCTGTTTCTGCTTAGACTAACAGAAGTTCACATTTTAGTAGTGAACTTTAAGTTAATAGTGTTGAATTTTTTCACTTTATTTTTTTTTATTACCACTACATTTTCTGTTTATTTGTTCTTTCATTTAGATGGAATTATATCAATTGGTATTATATCTGTTCTCTTGATATAAGCATCAGCTTCCAGTGATCTGGAAGAAAAACAGTTTGGGCCATTCTGAAATAGCCAATATATTTTCTTATATTCTTTGCTTTGTTTGATCGGAGTGTTGGCAGTTCAGTCGTTTGAAACCAGAGCAGCCTCATCCTGTTTGCACTTAGTAGACAGATGTTATATTTAGTATTTTGAACACTCATACGTATCACTCCTATGTGTAAATTGTACTTTGACCTCTGTAATGGCTGCTGTGATTTTGAGGTTGTTTGAACGATGGCTGGTTTGAGCCATGCTTTGATACTTGTGGAGTGCTGCGGTATAGCACCAGATGACCTGACAGGTATCAGGTATTAATGGAGCTGTACAGGGGCAGCATAACAAGGTAGTATTGGTCTCAAGTGCTCTCTCTCTCTTTTTCATTGTTTCTCCCTGTGTGTTTCACCTTTCAGTTCTGTGATGAATTATATATAGGATTCAGTCTGGCTGTTCATTGCTTTGGATCAAAGCTCAGGCTCTTGTGTGTGTGTGGTTGTGCATATGTTTTCATGATCTTTGCCTCACATTTTCTTTACAATGATGAAATATGCATATTTCTAACAGTTTATTCACCCTGTTCCGAAACCTAGTGGGATGCCTAAATAGGTAAGATTTTAAAGGGATCATTTATCTAAAAATTGTCATCATTTGGCCCATGACTTTCTTCTTCTTCTTCTTCTTCTGTGAAACACAAAATAATATATTTTGAAATATAGCTTTTGTTTCCCCATATACAGTAAAGTCAATGTAGTCGTGTTGTTTTGGATCCCTGATGAACAAAAACAGTTGACATTTTTTTTTTAATATCTTCTTTTATGTTCCACAGAAGAACGAAAGTCATACAGGTTTGGAATGAGTAAATGATAACAGAATTTTGGTTTGATCTTTTGCTTCTATGCATCTTAATTATGGTAACATTATGGTAATGTTTGCCTATATCTTATCTACTTTGAGTGCTCGAAACAGACATTGTCGATGTCAAAACACATCATCAGAAAAGTTCTAATTAGACAATAATGTTTGGGTCAATGGTTTTGGCCCAAACTGATTTTTTTTGTGTGTTGCTTTTCGGTTGAATATTTTTGGTTGCCGCTAATTAAAAATGACTCTCTTATCCAATATTTGTGTGTGCTATGCATTTTGATTTTTTAGAATATCATATTGACAGTTTAGCAACATGGTAATGGCAAACTCTTCAGAAATCAGTTGCGATGCAGCTCTCTAGGTTTTGGAATAGAGTTCTTGTCTAGCTTTAAGTGTAATGTGCGCAGACATACCAGGTCACACTATTTCCATGGCTGGACAGCAGAGGATTACATTTCGTTCTTGGCCAAAGTAAATGTGTTGAAAGATTTAGAGCCGTCTCTAACAGAGAAAGCTCTTCACTGCTCCTAGGTTTCCTGTGTAAAACAGTCTGAGGAGTTCATCATCGTGACAAATGTGAACTCTTGGCTTGGTGCTGATTAGCCCTGTCAAAACATCTTTGTGTTTCATTTTATGGCCCTCCCTTTGTCTCCTCTTTCCTTTTCCTTTCTACTCGGTTTCGGTTTTGACCTTTCTATGCAACAAGTGAACTCTTCATGCTGTTATGCCCTTGTTTAAAAGCCTCCTGTCTAGGTTAAAATGCACATTCTGAACCTATGTGTTGTTTTCTGCCAATCACTGCTATGTCCGCTTCTTGGAAACTCACGCTAACATCTCAAGTGCCTGCCCACCTATAGATTCAGATGAAGTGAGACATTTTGCCTGTGTTTGAAAAATCAAATAAGCTTAAACTGTGGTTGAATGACATGATTTTCATGGTTGATTAGGAGATTGCTTTTTTCTACTCAAAGCCTTTTCAGTATCATGACTCTAATCAGCTGCTTTTGAAAGCTAATTATGGTTATTCCACTGATAGCGTGTGTGCGCGCGAGTGCGGTTTCTGTCAATGTGTTTGTTTGTTTAATGTCTGAATAATCTGAGAATTGCAAGCGTATGCGCGCGAGTAGATGCATGTTTGTGTGTGTCTGCGCGTGGGTGAAAATGAGCTGTGCGAGCTTCTGTAAATGGTGAGATTTTCACTTGTGTTAGACAGTCATAGTGAAAGAAGGCAGCATAAGCGGGGATACATGATGCTAGGGATGCACAATATCCCTGTATACAGTATACTATATATTGATTATTAAATTGTTCATGCTAATGTCCCCTTTTTGTGCATTTAAATTGCTATTATCATCATTACACACTCAAGTTAATCTTCTAAATTTATTAACACCTTTAGCAAATCTCAAAATGAATATCCAGGTTTCATACTTCTTGTAATTTTAGTCTTTTATTTAATTTATTTAGACAAAATAGTTTAGAATATGAATATCAACAAATTAGCATGCAGAATGAATACATTCATTCAGATTTGGCTTGCGATGCATAACAGGGGCCAGTTAAGATTGTGTCTTAAGAACTAGTTTGACTATTGAGCACTGAGCAGTTAGATAATAGGTATTACTTTTCCAAATCAAATGATCCTGATAGCTTTTTGTGTAGCTGACTTTAAAAAGTTAGGACAGCCTTGAAGGAAAAAATTAGATGACTAACTTTTAAGACTAGTCTAAGCAGTAACTTGTAAGTTACCTAACCATATATGGTGAAAAATTGTAAATTTAACTTTGCATAATTTGACATTTTATTGTAAAATACTGTCAGAATTAATTTATTTTGATTTTTGATTTTGTGTTGATTTTAATTGAATAGTTTTCATTCTTTTGAGTTTTTGTTTTCTGGGGGAATTCAGCTTGATTGGAACAGCTTTTCCCAGTCATTTCAATGGCAAAAAGTGTCCCAATCGACCTGAATTTTGTTACATTTTCTGTTATTAACTTAACTTTTATTGCATTATTTTAGTGTCATGTGTGGGTTACCCTGATGGCGTTTTGTCTTTGTTTGTTTGACTCTGTGCATCGTCATTTTTATGTTGAATTTCTGGCAACCACAGCTGCCAGGTTTTTTTTACCGTAATTTAATGGTTTACTGGTGTAGTCATAATGGTTTCTCTCTCAGCAAGCTGGATTTTGGAAAGGAGAAGGAGGAGGTAGAAGGGGGTGCATGAAGAGGGCACTGAAATAGATTGCATTAGTTCTAACGATTCGCCAGTGAAAGAGTTTCCTCCTTTTCAAACAGATGGAACGTAAACAAACACAATCAGAGGCAAATGGGTGCAAATGCAATGTGGCAGAGGAATTGAGCTTAATTTATTAGCAGTGTTTACACGGCCCCTGTTTACTTCACCCAGCTAACACAGCTGACTGAGTATAAATGAAGGAAATCATCAGGTTCATGCAAAATGTAAATAATTAATCCTGACATAAATAGATGGTGCCATTACGAAAAGCAGCTCTGAGTTGATTCAGCCTGGCTGCTATAAACGAGAGTATTGTGCAGTTTGACAGCGTGAATTCAATTCAGATCTCTCATATGGTGTATAATGCCACTTGAGGAGCGAGACATCAATTGGCCTTGAAGGTGGCAGTAATGATGTTTTTCCTGTCGGAGCTTTGAAATAATAAGAGGTCAGACCTGCCCGTGATTATTTTTCGTGTAATGGTGCTGCCAAAAGCAGCAGATTCAACAAATCATACTTCTTATCGTTCTCATGCTTAAAATTCATGGAAAAGATTAGATTATAGTGTGTGTTTGTGCTTTGAGACATAATCTTGTTATTACAGAGGATGAAATGGCTTAGATTCACAGGGTCAAGCTAAACGACTCCTTCGAGTGAACGTGGTGATTGATGGCTCAGGCGTTTCCTCATCAATATTTGTTCCGGCAGAGAGGCACTGTGTGAAATATTTATTTAGGTTCTTTTCCATCTGTGGCATTCCACTCTCATTCACATTCTCCTCCGTCGTGTTCCATGAGAATTCTAGAGGGTTCCGCGGGGTCTTGATCAACTCTATTTCTATGGGAGTCAGGTCTTCCAGGACACTCTATGCAGCCGAACCGAATGAGGGGTATTTCCTGCCCTCTTTCTTCCTCGACCTAAGCCCTATTCACATGCTCTCTGCTTCTCATCAGAGAGAGAGAGAGAGATAAAGAAAGATTGGCATGAGTCTGGCCTTAGCTTTTCTGAAAATTCAGAGAATTCTAGTGAAGCTCTACAAATATTTGATGCTGGTGGATTAATTTACACTAGATTTGTATTCATTTACTAAATCAACTGTGGGATTTCTTGGTTGGCACAGTGCTAATAATTTCCACAGGCATATCTGACACCTTTGTCTTAATGTTTTAAACATTTAGGCCTGTTTCACACTGCATGCATAACTACAGTTAGCTGTAATTCCCTCCATTGTGTTTATTTTGATTCATAATATCCTATAGTGTTATAGACAGTGATGATGATAAATAAAATGAAATTTTAATACACCGTTTGCATGCACATTTTGATAGATCAAGGTTCACCCCTTGTTTGGTTCATACCTGCAGCCTTTTGATCCCTTGCCTCCAAATCATCAGTTCTCATTCTCCTGGATCTGTCTGCTGCCTTTGACACTGTGAATCATCAGATCCTCCTGTCCACCTTCTCATCACTGGGTATCACAGGAACTCCTCTCCACTGGTTTGAGTCCTATCTCACAGGTAGGTCCTTCAGGATCGCATGGAGTGGCGAGGTATCCAAAGCACATCAACTGACCACAGGGGTTCCTCAGGGTTCAGTTCTTGGACCGCTCCTCTTCTCCATTTACACCACATCACTGGGACCCATCATACAGGCACATGGCTTATCTTACCATTGCTATGCTGATGACACTCAGCTCTACCTCTCATTTCAACCTGATGATCCCACAGTAGCTGCACGTATCTCAAGCTGCCTGGCGGACATCTCGGCATGGATGAAGGAACATCACCTGCAGCTCAACCTGGCAAAGACTGAGCTTCTCGTCCTCCCTGCCAATCCGTCTCTACAGCACGACTTCACTATCCAGCTAGATTCAACCTCAATCACCCCATCAAGGTCGGTCAGAAACCTTGAGGTAACATTTGATGAGCATCTGACCTTCACAGACCACATCACAAAGACAGCTCGATCATGCAGGTTTGCACTGCACAACATCAGGAAGATCAGGCCTTTCCTAACGAAGCATGCAACACAACTTCTCGCCCAGGCCTTGGTTATCTCTAGGCTTGATCACTGCAATGCTCTTCTGGCTGGTCTTCCATCATGTGCAACTAAACCTCTACAAATGATCCAGAATGCTGCAGCCCGTCTTGTCTTCAACGAGCCCAAAAGGGCCCACGTCACTCCCCTGTTCATCTCTCTGCACTGGCTACCACTCGCTGCTCGCATCAAGTTCAAGGCATTGACGCTTGCTTACAGATCGACCACAGGCTCAGCTCCCTCCTACTTTCACTCGCTCCTACGAGTCTACATCCCTACCAGAAGCCTGCGATCAGTCAATGAGCGACGGCTCGTGGTACCATCACAGAGAGCCACAAAATCACTCTCCAGAACATTCTCATTCACGATTCCATGCTGGTGGAATGATCTCCCTACCCTCGTCCGGAATGCAGAATCCCTGACCACATTCAAAAGACAACTGAAAACTCATCTCTTCCGTGAGCACTTGACATAAAATATATATTTTTAAATAAAAAACCTTTTCCTTTAATCCTCCCTTGTTTGGCTTATGCTACTCTGAGCAATGCCTGGACTTTGTATTTTGAGCACTTCTTGCGTTATTTTTGCCTCTTCACGATGACTCGCTTGCTGTAGTCCTCAGTTGTAAGTCGCTTTGGATAAAAGCGTCTACTAAATGACAAAATGTAAATGTAAATAGACCTTAACCATAAAGGCACTTATTTATTCATATACCCTATCATTACAGTGACCATGCAAGTATTGATATAAGTGTTGCTAGGGGTTCATTTGAAAATCAGATTTTTGCATATTTTTCCCCTTTTATGCAATCCACTGTTGGAAAACACTGTTGCGATTTGGCAAAATGTTTAATTAGCTGAATTAGCATAATAACAGGTTTGACTGCACATGAAAACATCGGAAAAACAATGATATCGAATTAATTAGCTTCATGAATATTGTGCCCATCATGTCCGGATGGGTGAGATTATATTGATTCAGAGCCGGTACACTGATCTAAGAATGACTGCTGCTTTACAAAGGGTGGCATGCTTGGTTTTTCAATGAACTGATTATACTAATAAAAGTAATCACTATTCGGACGGCAAATAGCAGCTCCGTTGCAGATATGATATTTGGATGGGAATTCAAATATGTATTTGTCATAAAACAGTAGGCAGTTTGGCTATAAAATCACTACGCTCATGTAAATGCTGAAATTACATCTCATCCCTAAAACAATTACTGGCTGTGAATGTACACTACACGTTTGTAATGTGAAGTCTGTAGTGTTCATTATCTTTTATTGCCGTAATATTTACTCCTAAATGCTGTATGATTGCTTTCATTACCTGATATCTAAACTTCTAATACCACCTTGAGAGTATCAATTTCTCGCTTGACTTCCCCTTATACATCGCTGACCATAATAGCATGCAGGATCACACACTTGTTTAGGTATGGTTGGTAATCGCTTAATATCGTTCACGGTCACGTGACCATATCCATCTGATTTTGCACTAATCAAAGATGTGCTTTGTGCTTTTTAATATATCTATTATGACAGATTAAGGTTTCAATCTCCTCTGCTAATTGAATGTGACTCCTTTGTTCTTGTTTCCATCAATGCAAAAAGTGAAACAAGACAGTTGACTGTGCTGGTAAAACTTATCAGCTATAATTAGTCACTGTAGGCTCGCTTAAATCACAGAAGACCAACATTTCCTCTGATCTTTTATTACAGAGGAACATTTTTGCTTCACTAAGAGCCACTGTGTCTGTGTTTACAGTGCTGGGGAAATTGACGACGTGGTTTTACTCTCTCAAATGAAAGAGATATTTTCTTTTCTCCCCCCCCCCCCCCCCCCTAACCAAATCATTTTAAGATCTTGTCACTTGATCTTGGTTTATCTTTACCATATAACAGACTTGGCTGAGTTGAAAGTTTAGTCATAAGTAATTGGAAATGGTGTGGCTGATGTTTGGTTGCACAAGTTTACTCTTTCTCTATCAGTGATGTTATAATTCATTATAATTCATTAAAGTAATGGCGTACACTTTCTCTCACATATGTGATTAATTCAGCCAACGTCTTTCTCCACAACGTCATTTCTCAGAGATATTGTTTTATTGAACTTGGCATCTGTTAACTACTTCATTATTTTTGTTCCATGTCGTTTTGCTTTATTTGATGTTTGATTCAGTGCATGATCCCTCTTACATCAATCTCCAGGGTTCCCTTATGTATTTATGCACATGCACACTCTTGAAAACACTCTTG
Organism: Phoxinus phoxinus; assembly: GCF_949152265.1. NCBI lineage: Eukaryota > Metazoa > Chordata > Actinopteri > Cypriniformes > Leuciscidae > Phoxinus > Phoxinus phoxinus. The sequence goes on from NC_136898.1 coordinate 12,314,321, forward strand.
CTGATTATTGATCATGATATATCAAAGAAACTGCGCTCACAGGTCGAGAACTGTAATTCCAACCAAACAAGTTTGCAATGCAGGTTTCAAGAAATGGAGAATTGCTGAACTATGGTGGTATAACGACTGATCTTGCGACCATAATTGACTAACAATGTTTTTGAGAAACAAACTCCAGCCTGGGAACAGCAACACCAATGGAAGACATTTGTTTAAAACTGGTACTTTTCTACATTTGAGGATTGAGTGTTGAGGAAATCAAACGTGTAAGTCTCTTTAATCTTTTGTATTTCTAAAGTCCACAACATATTCACTTACATTTATAATCAATTGAAATGCTGAGAATTATGATAATTTCTTGTACTAAGATTTTGTGTAGTGATGTAGAGGTGCTTTGCTTGGGCTAGTTACATGGTGAAATTGTAAGACTATAGACTGAACTAATCTGTGTTAGTAATATTCTCATTTGGGGGTGAAGTAAGAATGAATGAATGAGATTTTATATGACGTACTTGTAATTTATGTTGCCTCTATTGCCTCTATTTTATTTATAGAAGTACAATAATTTTTTGTTGTTGCCATAGATTTATTTTAGCTGATGTATCATGAAATCCATTAGATGTTCATCCCAAGTGTCGGAATCTCAGCAATGTTAACAGTGTGAATTTGTCCCTCAAGACCCACTGATTGTTATAAGCGAATGGAACCTTTTCATATCCGACATGGATTTAGTGTTAATCCTCTAATGCTTGTCTTTGTTTGTTTTAAAGACGTAAACTAATGGCCACCTTGTCGGTGCCTTTTTCCAAATGGGATGCACGTTAGAGGCGTCAGCTAATATTCGCCTGTCTGTTCTAATTCCCCGCCCTGCTTTCTATTAGCCTGCAGACGGGGTGCAGCGTGCAAATTACTCATCGGAAATGATTAATTCTGCACAAGATTAATAGCTCTGGCTCTATTTCACCCAAAGCTAATTTAGCAGCTAGGAAGGAGATTGGCTTTATTGCTAAACGAGGCTATTTTCTTTCTTCTCTTGTTTCTTAGCGACAGGTTTAGAGAAATCATGCAAATTGGCTAAAGAAAAAGCAAGATTTTGGCTGCTTCGGAATTACCATTTGTCATAAACACAGCATTTTGCTGCTTGAATTCATTCCCACACTCAGATGGCAATCCTTCATGATGGTTTAATACAATTGCGTTATACAGCTAGTGTTTGTGAGGCTCTTTCAATGGAAGTAAATAGTGGTAATTTTTGGACAAACCTGAAGCTTATAATTTTTATGAAATGCATATATACATTTTTCTGTCAAAATATGCACATTTTAGCTGAAGTAGTTCTCATAATTTTTTACAGTCATTTTAAGGTTTTAGGTGTTCGTTGCCTTGGAAACGACATTGCTTAAAGTCCCCCTGTATTCAATCATTTTATCCCTTAAAACTCATCTTTGATCACCAAAATGACATATTTAAACAGTTTTTTCCTTGAAAAAAAAAAAAACTTCATGCCTTAAAATAGCTTGAATACTTAAAATAGCTTGAATAGTAACTCTACACCCTTGCCTCATTTAGTATATACGGTTCTATGAATATGCAAATTACACCGCCTCCACTCACTTATACCAGCTCAGAGATCCACTCGTTGACGATTACACGGTTGACATGATTGTTTACAAGGTAGTTTGTGAAGTCAGAAACACCAGCGATTTCAAACCGCGTTTTTTGAGACTGTCTATGGTTCTCTGTAGTTTTAAGCAGAAAATACTCTGCAATGCTGCTGACTTATGAGTTTGCACATGGTTTGTCTTAAAGCATACTAAAAAACACCACATAGACATATAAACAACATTAAAAGCTTGATTTTCACCACAGGGGGACTTTAAAACTTTACACACAAAAGGTTAGTGATATTTTTTCAAACTAAAATAATATTAACTGATGATGCTTTGCTGATGCTGAAGTATTTCAACATTTACAGATTTGCCCAACTCACTATCACATGCGTCACTGTAATGTTATTCTTTAATAACATTACTATTTTTTAATTTTTGCTTTATTTGAAAGAAAAGCAGGGTAGTAGAAATGCATTTGTGCTAATTGATTCTGCCACAAGTGCTGTCGATTGACTTGTCGCTTCTACTAACCCAGAATTTTCTTTGAACAGTCTAGCGTTGCCAAAATAGTGTCTTCTATATGCTTTATTGATAAAAACTTCAGTCTTTAAAAACTGAAATAGTACAGCTTAGGATAAAAGCGTCTGCCAAATGCTTAAATTAAAAATGTAAATCATAATGGGATTTTTGACCCTGTAAGATTACAAAGCCTCACATCCAAGCCTCCTCTTGAACTGTACGCTCTCAATCTTTGTGGACAACCAGATTCATCCTTTCTCTGTCCCCGTCCTTCATGGCAGACACCATATTGATCCCTGCCGCCCTGTAATAGCTCTAATTGAAGGCCGTCACGGTCTGCGTGTGATATATATCCGTCCATCTGACCATTAAAAGGCGTTTTAGCTGCTGTCATGTGCGCTGGGATGATCTGTGATTCGGTATTGATGAAACCGCGCACCCTTTCTTTAGCCATGCTGCTGTGTTCAGACCATGACCTCCCGATGGTCACAGACGTCTGGTCTTGTGATTTGGGAGGGTGGCTTTTAGAGCAGTTAGTTACAGCAGTTTGCTCCATGCTTCTTTTTTTTCTCCTGTGTGTATGATGGGGTCAGAGCTTGTCTTTTCACTGCTGTCAGGAAGACTGATCTTTGCCACACTACTCTAGAAGATTGTGTTCTCTTGATGTTGCCTGGTTGTTGTTTAGAAAAGCTCCCTGGGGATGTATGAACTTGGTCCCTGCACACACCAATTCAGGCTGTGTGTGTGTGTGTGTGTGTGTGTGTGTGTGTGTGTGTGTGTGTGTGTGTGTGTGTGTGTGTGTGTGTGTGTGTGTGTTGGACTTTAAGTTACAGTGTTGTGATGCACTTCTCATTAATGTTTGTACAAATAATGTTTTCTTTGCTCATAATATAAAAGGTAATTTTTATATTGACAGCCCTAATACAATAGGCCCTACAATGGCCCTTGATAATTTTTATTTATTTATAGTGCTCTTAGTTTTCACTTAGTGCCAATGAAAATGCAAAATCAACTCTGACATCATCACAATTTAAGCAAATTAACTGTCCTGTTAGACAGAGGCAATTCACTCAAAATGAAACTTTTGTCATCAATTAACCTGTATGACTTTATTTTTTATGTGGAACATAACTTTTCGCAAAATTTCCCATACAATGGAAGTCAATGTTCATCAAAACTGTGTGGTTTCAAACATTCTTCAAAATATCTTCTTTTCTGTTTTGCAGAAGGAAGTCTGACAGGTTTAAATGATGACTGTTCACGTTTACATTTATGTATCTGGTAGACGCTGTTATCCAAAGAGACTTGCATTGCATTTGAGACAGCATTTCCAACGCTATCTCACGACCAATTCGTACGAATTTGTACGAGTGATTAAAAGGTGGCTAATTCGTACGAATTTGTACGACCTCACTCGTACGAATTTGTACGATTTGTCTAAACCCACGTGATGGTTGGGTTTAGGGGCGGGGTCAGGGGTAGGTCATTCGTATGAATTCATACGATTTTGGCAAATCGTAAAATATGTACGATTTAGCAAAAAACGTACAAATTCGTACGAGTGAGGTCGTATGAATTGGTACGAATTAGCCACCTCGTAAAATTCGTACGAATTGCCGTGAGATCGGGTTGGCATTTCATCAGTTCATGCATTCCCTGGGAACCGAACCTACAATTTTAGCATTGTGTTCTTCATTTTGGCGTGAACTATCTCTTTGAAGACAAAAGAATCCAGTGGTGTTTCAAACCTAAGAGTGTAAAGATTGTTTAGAACATGACAGCGATACTGGTGAATGCTTCAGTTTTTGTGTATTCACAAAGATCTCACTGTCATGTCTGCCCTTTTCAAAATGGCACCCAAACATGTCAGATGAAAGGTCAGTGATCTCAGAATAGCATTGAAGACATCGCAAACATTTGACTCCACTGTTAGCGCTATTAGATACGAGTCATGTTCGCCTTGAAGTGTTTATTTGCCACGTTTTACTATTTATTTCATCTTTTGATATGTGAAGTCGTTTTATGCAGGGATACTTAAAGTAGCCATGATCCTTTCCGAGATGGAGTCTGATCTCATCTATTAAATGGATGCTGGGAGATGGCAACCCCTCCACCCTGTCTCGCCTCATGTCTCCATTTGCCTCGCCTCTCTCCGTGGGGTATTAAAACAGATCGCAGGTCCCCACAGCACAGACACAGCAGGTCAAGTGCACACACCACAAACCGACCACTGTTAGCTTCATTCTCTGAGCAGATGTAGATGGCTGTAAATCACACTAAACAGCACTCAACAGCAGAGGGTTTTCCAAAACAGCTTTGTTACTCTCAATAATTTATCGACAAGTCTCAGCGCTCACATTTGCTTCTGGGTGGAACTTTAATCGCAAGCCTGGAAAAAAATCACTGTACTTTTAGCCTCTCAGACAACAGCATTTGTAAAGTAAAGTATTGTAATAATGCACCTCACCGTAATTTAGTTTTTATGCTAATATATCCATTGTACATAATAGACTATCGTCCGTGTGAAATAACACCGTTTACACAGTAATGTTATTTGCATAATAATATTGTGTTGTTATGTGGTAGTATTACTATACAAATATACGACAAGGGGATTGTGCATGATCTGTAGTTTGTATATTAAAGCTTTGTTTATATTGATTTCTTTTTTTTTTTACATAATTGCCTTGAGTGCTAAACAGTGGCTTCATGCACCATTTTTTATTTTATTTTAATAGAGAAATGTCAAATTGAGGAAAAAATACACTTTTATTTAAAAGCATAATTTTTTGGGAGAGGTTTTTTTCTTCAACTTTTTTCCCCCTCCCGAATCTGAAAGGACATGAGGCTTCTGAGATGTTTTTGCTCATGATCTGGTCTCTTCTCTCCCATCCTTACAGTGGAGGGCGCTGTTACTCTGTAAGATCAGAAGCCACAGTTTTCCTCACTTTTCACTTTGTCCTTTGCATTTTTTTTTTTTACCTCTGTTCTGCTGCACATCATCAAGCCTGTGAGGCTGGGCTGCGAATCTGTTTCGCTCTGTTTGTAGGAGAACTATTCATCTCACATGCCTCAGTCTTTAGAAAGGGTGTGTGTGTTGTTGTCTGGATCACCCACCCACCTGTGCGGATGTCGTACAGCTGGCAAATGCTCCTCTCTCAAACACCTGCTCCCAGTCCCATACTGTTCTCACATTTTCCTCTGAGGTTTTCTTATATATATATATATATATATTGGAAAAAAAATGTGAATAACTCTGTCATCATTTACTCACCCTTGATGTCGTTCCTAATCTGTAAGACTTTTGTTCATCTTTGAAACAAATGAATATATTTGAATGAAATTTAAGATATTTCTGTTTTTTCATTGACAGTCTACGCAGCTGAAAGCTTCAAAAAGTTCATAAAGAGATAGTAAAACTAATCTCTATAAATTAAGCTGTTTAGTCGAAATTTTCTGAAGAGACTCGAGCGCTTTATGAAGAAGAGTTTTAATTTAGCATTTTATTCCCATCAACATTCATTAACGCACACATCAGGGGCTGGTTTCACAAACAGGGCTTAGATTAATCCAGGATTAGGCCTTAGTTCAATTAGGGATATTGAAGTAGCTTTTATCAACATGCCTTTTTAGGAACCAATGAGGTTCATTCTTGTGTGTTACGAAGAACATTTGAGCTTCCACAAGAACCAATTAGATTCATTCTCATGTTACGCAGGATGTTCTTCAGCAAGAACCAATGAGGTTCATTCTCATGTGTTACGCACAGAGGTGGAAAGTCCAGGTTCAGAAAGTAAAAGTCTTAACTCCTCAGTATATTGTTCCAATCACCTGGATTTGCTAATTAGCACAGTTTTTCAGCCAGGAGATAGAACTAATTAGTGAAATCAGCTGACTGAGTTCATGGGTGAAATAAACATATGGCAGGACTTTTACTTTCTGACCCCTGGACTTTCCACCTCTGGTTACGCAGCACGTTTGAGCTTCTGCGAGAACCAATTAGGTTAATTCTCGTGTGTTAAGCAGCACGTTTGAGCTTCAGCAAGAACCAATGAGGTTCATTCTCGTGTTACGCAACACGTTTGAGCTTCAGCAAGAACCAATGAGGTTCATTCTCGTGTTACGCAACACGTTTGAACTTCAGCAAGAACCAATGAGGTTCATTCTCGTGTTACGCAACACGTTTGAGCTTCAGCAAGAACCAATGAGGTTCATTCTCGTGTTACGCAACACGTTTGAACTTCAGCAAGAACCAATGAGGTTCATTCTCGTGTTACGCAGCACGTTTGATCTTCTGTGAGAACCAATGAGGTTCATTCTCATGCGTCAAGCAGGTTCGGTTGAGCTTCTGTTTATGTTCGCTGATCAATGTTATGTGAATAAAAGCCTGTTCAAAATGGTAGTTGCATGGAAATCTATCAGATTTAATTTAAAAGATCTTAATTTGGGTTTTGAAGATGAACAAAAGTCTTATAGGTTTGGAATGACATGAGGGTGAGTAATTGACATTTTCCCCCAATTTTTGGGTAAACTAAACCTTTAAGTCTGAATAAGGTGCACGACTTGAATAAAATTATTGAGTTATATTTATTTAGTTTATAATTCTAAAAACAGCTTTTTTTTTTACTTTAATTTGAAGCATAAAACAAAATAACTTTTTCTAAAATGTATGCTTAAAACAAGAAGGAAACGTAAAATCAGGTCTTATTTTACATTTAATTCAGACAAATTTTTTATTTTTTCTTATCACATTGGCAAATAATTTTTTTTTTCTTGTGTTTAAACAGGGAGAACATTCCCAGTGCAGTAAGAACAAATAAACTGAATTTAATAAGATCTTATTCTCTTACACAATTTAGCTTCTCAAGTAAATTTATCTTAAGTAAAAATGAATTAAGAAAAACAATTGCAGTGTATTACTTTCTTCCTGATCGCTGTTCTATTGATTGTTCTTCTTTTCATGCTCTTTTGGGCCTCTGTGCATTCAGCACCTCAGTAAAATTGATTCAGGATAGCTGTATTTTTGCTAACTCATTCTACAGGAGCAGATTGTAAAAGAAGCAGTGTGCAGTGTAACAGCGAGCCTCTGGGGATGGTAGTACGGTTATCGGTCTGATTAACAGTGAACTTGGAGCCGGAGGATGTTTCTTAAGGATGCAGACAGATGTTCAACCTTCCCCTGAGAGGAAAAGTGATGGGGTTCGGCCTCACTGAAGAAAAAACCCTGCATGATTAAACTGAATATTACATTTATTTAAAGTTTGATAAAGTCTTATTAATCTTTAATGTTCTTACATCATCCATTCAGTGATAATTAACACCCTTTCTCCAGCTGAAGGCACACAGACTCTCATATATTAGCTCTGTGCTGGTTCTACTGAATGAAGGATGTTTGATTGACATGTTCCTCGACTGCTTTGTCTCTGCTGTCAACTCGGGAGGAAGCGAACGTGTACAGATGCTGTCTGTCAAAAATCATGCATTTTGAGTTTTATTGAAGGGGGGCCCTTTTTCAAAGTGTAGATTTTGCTTTTGGGCTCTACTAGAATAGTTTTCATGCTTGAATCAAAAATCATATTATTTTTCACATATTGTACATTGTTGCAGCACCTCTCTTCCCAGTCTGTCAGGAATGCTCTGTTTAGTTCCTGTCTCTATGAACCCCCTCCTTCCAAAAAGCACAATGTGGTCAGCTGGACCAGTGTGTTGGGATTGGTCAACCGATTGTAGCGCGTTTTGGAAATGTCACGCCCGTTTCCATAACCGTGAGTTTCAAAACATTACTAAAGCAACTCAACCAGGCCTCATCGCATTTTTTTTTGCGTATGCCTTTCCTCAATTATTTAAATAAGGAAAATTATGTTTCTGGAAGAAGGCTAAAGAAGACTACATATACAAGGCATTTTAGGGAGTTTAGAAACAGTGCTTACTGATATAACTCTCTTTGGATTGGGCATTTACTCACCCTCCAGTTATTTCCAACCTTTCTAACTTGGGACACAAAAGGGGTGATTGCTGTTTTTTTTGGATGGATCTTCAAACAATTACACAAAAACATCATAAAATCTGTGCAAATATCCAAGTTTTCTAAAGCAATTGGGCGTCTTTGTTTGAAAAATTGGTCATGAAAGGTATAACGACTTAAATTGTTTGGAACAAGGATGATTTAATGACGATCAGATATTTATTTTTTGGATCAACTTTCATCTTTAACATCTTGTTCTGTTCAAAAGTTTGGGTACAGAAAGATTTAAATGAATACTTGCATTCAGAAAGAATGCATTAAATTGATCAACAGTGACAGAAAAGACACTTATAATGTTGCAAAAGATTTATATTTCAAATAAAAATGTTCTTTTGAACTTTCTTTTCACAAAAGATGTATCAGGGTTTCCAGACAAATATTACTGCTTCCAACATTGATGAGAAATATTTCTTGAGCAGCAAATCAGCATATTGAATATTTCAGATGATTATGTTACACTTAAGACTTTCAACTTTGTCAGCACATTAATAAATGACATTTTAAAATATTCTGTAACAATATAGTTATTTAAAATTGTAATAGTATATTTCACATTAGGCCTGTATTTTTTTTTTTTATTATTAAATAATTGTAGCCTTGTTGAGCATAAGAGACTTTCAAAAACATAAAAGAATCTCATCAACCCCAAACATTTGAACAGTGGTGTATTTGGAAAATGAGCTTGACTACTTTGACTTTACTTTTCCCGGGATAGTTCTATTTGTACTCCCGACATTATTCAGGAGTTTGATACCGTGCGTCATAAAATGGTAACATACGACTTCCACATCTGGTATCAGCGCAGTCTGAAAGAAAAGAACTTGTGAGTGAAGGTGTGAACAGAAACGTTAAGTGGTACTTCTGTCGTTCTGTTACTTAAGCTCTTCACACCTTTCCCTCCCTCTTTTCCTGGTTATTCTCCCAGCAGTCTCTTCTGGTTCTGTCTGTTCCTCTCAGCAGCTCTCCATCCATCCCCCTGGGTCTCCTTACATTCCTGTAGTGATAAGTCACTCCTGGCTCTTATTTCCTACTGCTACCCCTGTGGAAAACACACTCCAGACAAACACACATGGACATGGTTATGTGTACCGGAGGCCATGTAATTCAACCAGCATCCTTTTGATTTTAACTCCCACCCCCCCTTTCCCTAGATCAAACACGCGTCGTTTGAGTCGTTGTTGGTTCAATCAAGGTTCAGTGCCAGTCTGTTTGGCTTGAGGTCCTCACCTCAGTGAAATGTCCTCAAGGTATTATTAGCAGGCATTTGTTCCTCTGAAAGAAGAGATCACAGGTATGCAAGACCACCTACTCCCACAATTCAATACGACAAAAAAGACCTGCATTCTGTGTGGGCAGATAGAAAGGTTATTCTGCTTGTTTTGCTAAAGCTGGTTTGTGTCTCGCTTAAAGGAAAAGCTTTTGAGCCCCTAATAACAAGCCCATTGTCAGTGATTATGGGAAAGGGAATTTCAGTGTGTTTACTGCATGTGGCTTCACTTTGGGTCAGTGCTTTGGATTGAGGGATGTTTTCTAGAAGGCAAAAATGTATGGCAGGGCAGCATACATGATTTTGCATATAGCTGTGGCGGCGTGGCGCATTATTCCGTTTTTGCAGTGCAGTGCTGGTCCTGCTGATTGAAATTATGTCATAAAAAGGACCCCTGCAGACCCTCATGACTGTGTGTCAAGGTCAACAAATATCAGATCATTTTACCCCTTTATGCCAAGGCAATGCTATTCGAGGTTGTTAAATATCATTTGGTGCACTCTACAAAACGTAATGACGTTTATTGATGAATACATCATGACATGTGTAAAATAATAATATATATTGCAACATATATTGAAACTACCAAAATACACTACCATTCAAAGTTTGGGGTCAGTAAGATTTTTTTATGAAAGTATGCGACAGTTTTATTAAAACCGACAATAAAGACTTCTACATTGTTGCAAAAATTCTATTTCAAATAAATGCTGTTCTTTGGAACTTTCTATTCAAAGAATCCTGAAAAAACTGTCACAGTTTCCACAAAAGTATTAACGGTTTTCAACACTGATATTAATAATATACCATATTTTGATCACCAAATCAGCATATGAATGATTTCTGAAGGATCGTGTGACTGAAGACTGGAGCAATGATGCTAAAAATTCAGCTTTTCATAAATTACACTTTTAAAACATTGAAATAGAAAAGTTATTTTAAAGTATAACATTTCACTTTACTTTTTTTAACGTAGTATTGATCAAATAAATTAGCATATGAGACTTTTCCCAAAAACATCAAAAAAATCTTACAAAAAACCCAACCTTTTGAATTGTAGTGTGGTTTAAAAATACTTTATTTTTATTTGGTTACACCACACTATAACCACATATATACATTTAAGTCGTGAAATGTAAACTTTTTTTACTACTTTTTTTGGGTATGAATGGTTTTTAAAACCATGTGAAACCAACATTTCTAATAACTCAACATCTGTATTAACTAGTTTTAAACAAGATTGTCCTTTTAAAGATTTTCCATGAAAGCTTTCATCATTGTCCCTGATCACACCAGCTCAAAGTGGTCAAGCTGTTTTCTGGAACATGGTCGCTCCTGGTTGACTAGCTAATGAGCAGCTTCTTTGTTCTGTATACCAGCTTAAGCTGGATTTGACGAGAGGTGCCTTCCAAAGAAGCTGGCATCCCAGGGCCTTGTGCAGCCATAACTTGCCCTTGATTGTCCTTGACCTTAATTCAAATCTGTGGGCCGTATAACTCTGAATTATATTTGGAACATTATTTGCTCTGACTTTAATTTGGGGGTAATGCTACTGAGGACCTAAAACTGTCACATTCTTTCCATTTCCTTGGATTGATGCAACTGGTTAAAAAAAGCCTAGAGGTGAAAAACGACGAGCCTCTCCTGAGCACGGCTCATTTCAGCAAACCAATGAATTGTTCTCTCTAATTGTTATTTCCCTTTGCCCCATTAAACAGTGTACGGCAAAGGTGATGGTTTAAATGTAGGCTAAAACACATTGTTTTGATCAACGTGACCTCAGATAAGAAGTGGAACGAAACGTGCCAGTGGGTGAATCACTAGTGCTGTCATAACCAGCATCTCGACAGCAACAGCTGTGTTGATTTATTATTTTATTTAGAGCCTCACATGTTGTAATTTCCACAACAGTATAATTGCTTTTGTGTGCTCTTGACATGAATTGACAGTCTGCTCTGAATGAGCGGTGTTTAGCGTCTTTAAGTGGATTCTCTCCAGGTGCTAAAGTGCTCATGACTCACTCATATTTTTCGCTTCAAGCGACCAGTGGCGTGCAGTTTGCCTGAGCGCACTTCTAAGAACTTGTCAATCATATTTTCTCTTCTGTATTTAAGCCATAATGGTGGCAAGGGCTCTTTTGGTTTTGTTGAAAACTATGCGGCGGCCTTGCACAAAATGCGACTAGTTACTTGCTTTAAACCGTTTGCTGAAGTGAATAAGTGCTCTTTCTCTCTTTCGTTCATGCTGAAGTGGGCTGCCAGTATTTCATCTATAATCCTCTACAATTTGAACATTGTGCTCTGCCAGTCCTTTGAGCCCAACTATTAGATATTGTCCCAGGCTCCGGGTTGGTCTTAGTAACCAGTGGGGTTCCATTATAAAATATGCTTTCACTTTCCCCCTACTGTTGGGTTGCCACACGAATGAATCCTACTTTACTAGCCTGCCCAAGGGGATTGTGGGGGGATTATGTTTGGTCTCTCTCCACTGAAGAGGGCAATGTTTCAGCTTGTTTACTAGCTCAATCTCTCTGTAGAGGAGCAAACCATGCTTTTGGAAGCACTTCATCCATTCAATAATGTGTGAGGTGGAAATGCGGTGCAGGTCATGCTTGATCATATTAATGTTGATATGATTTTTACACTCCATCTCTGAGAAAATGAGAATTTGTTTGTCAGTGTTTTATTAAATATATTTAACATAATAATTAGTCAATGTTTATCACATCTATTTAAATAGATATGGAAATTATTACTTTTTTCCTGCTATATAACTAAGTTTGACTTAACCTAAAATTCTCTCTCTCTCTCTCTCTCTCTCTCTCTCTCTCTCTCTCTCTCTCTCTCTCTCTCTCTCTCTCTCTCTCTCTCTCTCTCTCTCTCTTTCTCTCTCTCTCTCTCTCTCTCTCTCTCTCTCTCTCTCTCTCTCTCTCTCTCTCTCTCTCTCTCTCTCTCTCTCTCTCTCTCTCTCTCTCTCTCTCTCTCTCTCTCTCTCTCACATATACTACGTGCACTTTAATGACAGATGTTCGTAATGACAGGTGTAAAAGCCTGAGTGGAGAGTGTTGTATAAGTCACCATTGCCCAAGAGAATTGGGGACTTGCAATGGAGATTGTTATATGGGGCTATTGCTGTGAACGCATTTGTTTCGGTAATTAATCCTGACGTTGATCAGAATTGTCCTTTCTGTTTACAAAGGGAAACTGCATTTCATGCTTTTATGCAGTGTTCAAGGTTGAAACCTTTATTTATTGTTTTAAACAACATTTCCCCCCTCATATTAAATAGACATTTGTTCATAAATATATGCATTTATGAATTTAATATATAATATATATTTATTCTAAGGGGGTCCCTTATATTTTGGAGGTGATGTCAGACTTTTTAATGCAGGTAATAGATGATTCAGTGTTTAAACACAGCATTCACTTAGCAGCTCCCCACAGACATAGTTTGTTATCCGCATCTCTGCTCCAGTTATTCATGATGCAAAAAATGAGGATTCACTTCACAGAATGCAGATAATATGACACACCAGACCAGACTGAGAGAAATAGAGGGCTTGGAGGAATGTGCATGTGTGAAAATAAGAATGTTTCACACCAAAAGTCTTTTACCCTCTGTTTGTGTTACTTTTATAAATATTTGCAGGTACACACTTCTGCAACCCAGTTGGCATCCATATTTATTTCATCTCAGCCGGCTGGTCATGAGTGGCAGTGTGATGTTCCCATAGCAACCCTGCTGTTTGGTTAATGACTGTTCTGCTGTTAAATGGCATGGGAAGACTGACGGCAGGCGAGACGAAAAAAAAAACGGAGGAGCAAAAAAACATGATGCAGGAGTAGAGAGAAAATACACCGTCGCATCTTAGGGGATAACTCGATTATTTTGGTGGATTTGTTTGTGAAATTTGTTTTGCATGTAAATGAAGGATGCCTTGCAGAAGAGATTGACAAAAAAACGCATCTTATTCAAACAAACAAAAAGTTCAAGCACACACTTTCAAAATGGACAGAGGAAGGTACAATGAGATCAGCGTTATCTCTTACCTCTAAAAGCACTTGATTGGCACTGATCTGACTCCACCCACTGAGCTGAGGGCTTCTGCAGTGAGGGATGCTGGGATAGAACAGGTGGAGTGATTCAGATAGTCTAGTCTTTAATGTGGAGATAGGAACTGCCAGTACTTCAGCCTTGCACCCAGATCACATGTAGGTATAATAGACAACAGGCATACACCTTCATCACCCATGTACAATCATAACTCTTTCATCATACAGTCTTATGAAATAAATGTTGAGCTAGTTTAAATAATATATTTGAATTTACCATAGTGGTACCTTTTACTTGGTTGTGTGATGATAAGATCTTCCTGTTGAGTTTTTTCCAGTCAGAGAATCCCAGAGAGTGTCGTTTGATCTATGATTAGCCGGATTAAATGTCTACGATACTGCCTCATATGTCTTGGAGATTTGATGGAAACGTTTTGATTCACGCTGTGGCTCATCCTTTAGTTTAATGCTTGCAAATTTATTCCACATTTTGCTCTCTCTTCATTTCTTAATATCACACAGCTAAAAAGTGCATGTTTCAGGAATGAAGCTCGCCTCAGCACTCTAGGTTAAAGAAACCAGATTAAAGCTAAAGCAAGATTCACTCATCAGGTAAATCCAGGCCGTGACCAAGCAGGAGCCAATGAGAGAGTGTGTTTGTGAATAGTGATGGGCCCAGGGGGACAGAACCGCTGAAGGGGAATCAGGAGGAGAACCGAGAGATATTGATGGTTAAGATGGTTTCCAGGAACCCCAGAGCTCCCCAATCTCTGTCACACTCACTGTTTTAGACACACATTCTCCAGGGGATGGACTAGCCACGGTATCTCAAATAGCATTGTCTCTTTCATAGCTTCCATCCTACTTTTCCAGTGTGCTGATCCTGGGTAATCAGCTGTGTTAGTAAATGAAATTAATAACTTAGCTTAACAGCATTTGTGGTGTAATATTGATCCCTTAAAACAGAAAATTCTGCCATGATTTACTGACCCTCATGTCGTGCCAAACCTTTTTTTCTTCTGTGGATCATAAAATATATTTTGAGTAGGGCTGCATGATTTTGAAAAAAAATAATAATAATCTAATTGCATTTCTTTTTTGTTTCTGGTAAAAATTGCCATTTTATTACAATTGATTCATATTTAGTTTTCTATGCTTGTTTGTAGGGCTACAGAATGTGGCCCAACGTTTTGTTATTATATATCAATATGGCTATAATAATAATACATGTATTTATTATTGTAATATTTTATGGTAAAACCAAACCAAACCAAAAATATTTAAGAAAAAATGTGATCATAATTTTACAGTATAACTGTAAAATTGCAATATTTATCTGATCTTATATGTCTTAATTTCTTCTTTTTCAAATGTTTTAAACATATTTCAAAATATTTTTTTGTGTTTCGCAGAAGAAAGTCATACAGGTTTGGAACGACATGAGGGTGAGTAAATGATAAACATTTTCTGTTCTTTTTCAGCTCTCTCCAATATAAGTAAATAGGGACCATTTCTGGATAATTTAAATGCAGAAATGTAAAGCTTAAAATTTATAAAAACGCCCATAACACTGTTTAAAGCATCAATTTCACAGGGTTTTTTGCGGTTTATGGCATTGCGTTGTCATGATGACAAAAGCCCTATTCGGACAGGATTCGTTTTACAATGGAGTAATGTAATTTTACCATTGGACATCTGTAATATTAATGGCCAATTCGTGCGGGATAAGAAGTCTCGGTAACTCTATTTACGTATACCGTCGTCACCTCCCTGTCGTCATGTGCGTAATTTAATTATGTTGGTAATAGGCACTTACCTAAAGCTAAAAGAAGTTTCGTGCCTCTAACTAGTGCTTTTTACCTTTTTTGTGATCTGAATGGTTTGCGGAAAATACTTGAGTTCTTCCACAGCCTTGTCCCACCGCCTAGAACACAACTGAATGCTTTTTCAAGCGCCTCCATACTTAAAAAAACAGCATAAAACTACTTTTAAACAGGAAATGAGGGAATACTTCACAGCGGTTCTATTCGCACGGGATTAGTATTACCTAATTTTTCTGGACCTTTTTACAGAAGGTCACCGTAATCTTTACTGACATTGTCCAAAGTGATTACTGAGATGGCACATTCGGACGGGACTAAAATCACGGAGAAGCTCTGGTAATAATTACTTTACCCTACCTCTCCATGTAAAACTAGTCCTATCCAAATAGGTGTAAAGTGGTAAAATCGGATATAACTCAAGTGTGCAAGGTTAACAAATTATATTGAACCCAGAATATTCCTTCTAAATGATATATTTGACAAAAGGCAAAAACTATTACTATAAAAAAAGTATGTGGTCATTATTGTCTGTGTTCAATCCCTCGTGACTGAGCAGGAACCTGAGGGGTCTGTGTGGCCCTGTACATGTTAATGGATGATGCTGCTGTTACTCACATCCCCTCTGGTCCTGCTCACGCACTCCTCTCTGCAAAAGAGCCCAGTATTTGGTGGTCTGTGTGGTAGTATATCAACCCTATTTGTTCCATTATCTGGATTTGTGGGTGGTCTAATACCCATGAGTAATATCTTAAACAAAGCTTTTTAGCCTTGTAGCTCATTTTTGGGAATGTGTGTGTATTGGTTAGAGGGCCACGGGTAATGGCTGTATTTGAACCGCTGAATGGTGCTTTCGATCAGCTCAGACTCGTATCCTAAAGCTGGTTTGCAAAAATAGTCTATTGGATGAAACAGGTCATCAGGTTTGTACACCGGGCAGTGGCTGTAACAGGCACAGTATTGAAAAACCTTCCTTGCGTGTTGCCTAGCAACCTTGCCCAAAAAGTTGCCCCATGTATCATCACCTTAAGACACTGAGCTCCATGTTTACTTCTCTTGCAATTGAGGTTTGTGATTCTCACTCCTGCTGCTTTGGATTATGAGGTGGTTTCAGTGAGTTTTTAAGCATCTCTTCATTGTTACTTCCAGTTTCAGCAATACTTCATTCTTTTGTCTGACAGACATATTACCTATTATTGCGTCAGCACAGTGTATGATAGCAAACTAGTAAATTTGGAGTGGCAAGACTTGTTGCATATGTGCACACCTGGAATACACTCGTAAGCTCCCGGATTGGGAATATGAATTCCCTTCCTCTTTCAAAATAAGTTTTCTCCCTTTTCCCCCAGTCTCTTTCCAGCATGTAACTCAAACGTATGTTTAGCTAGCTGCTCCTTTGCATCAAAATGAAAGTGAATGGTGACCACAGCAGTATATATTATCACACTAGACTTTGAGCATGCAAAATTTCTACAGGCACTGCAACGGTCATGATATGATGGCACACTCTGCAGCGTCTTTTTTATAAGTGCAGTAAAAATTCAACATAACAGACAATAATAAATCCATAAAGTCAAAAATTTAAAATTTTCTCCACTTTACTGCACAAATTAGCATTCTTTTAATTCAGCCAAGAGGTCAAGCAGTGGCTTATCAATCTTCTGTTGGTCACACATCTTCACGTGATGCGGATTCATAGGTCAGAGTTCACCAGACTTGAACTTTGAAACTCGCTGAAATAAGCTTGCGTTTACTGTCTCCCTCATTTGCATGCATATGAATGGAAGTCAATGGAACGAAAAGTGTGACCGCCCCTTTCTCCTGCTGGTATTTTGTCTTCGTGTGTATGACCCTGTGCACTGTATATACAATCGAGCATTAATGAACCTAAACGGGTTGTTTGCGCTGAACTCTGATTCATGTGGCTTTCTGTTTTACCACCTGTATAATCATGGTGGTCATCGGCACATTTTAATGTAAAAAGCTGAATTTGGTACTTGAAGTAGTTTGATTAGCATATCACTTAATGAAATACAATAATAAGTTGTAAAATATACAAGCAGAAATATGCCATGTAACGCCAGTCACTGTATTTTTTACTGTGAATTTAACAGGATAACATTGAGCAGACTCTTAGCTAATGGTTTAATACAGATACCCCCATTTTATTTAAAACAAATTTATTCTTGTTGATAATTGTCCTCTCTTCATGCATGCATCGGATTAATCATTGAATTTTTAGCTCCATGACTGTGCTGATTTAACAGACATCCCGAGAGACTGGCGTGCTTTAGCTGTGTCTCTCCGGTGGATTGTTAGATAAGATGTAGGTGAGGGGCAATGCTCTTCTTTGGGGACTCTCGCTCTGCGGGGAGATATTCTCTCACCAGCTGACACTTCAAGGGATTCGCAATCTTCTCACCCACATCCCGAGAGAAGCTGGAAACCCCTGTCTCAGTGAAACATGGGGAGGAGAGAGAGTATCTCTGTCAGACAGAGACTGAGAGCGGTTTTAATGTTTGGATTAGGCGGGATGAATTCATATAGTTATAAATATGAAGATAAAATACAGATTTGTTTAGACGTTAAGTGTGTCGTCAGTGTAATTCATTTAGTTCTGATGCTTTTTCAGTAGGCTATATATACTTCCTAATACAACGGTGTTGTCTAACTCTCTGTTCTAGCAACCAGTGTTATTGTTGTATTATTTATTATTCTATTATACTGTTTATTTATGCAGTGCAATTGGCAATCCATAAGGATCACCCCCCACCAAAAAGCCTGTTCATCTCTTTCAGATGTTTCTCAACTTTCCTTTCATCCTCTTCATTCCTTTCTTCTTCTTCTTTTAAAATACGGGTGAGTTATGGGGCGAAAATAAAGTATTTTCATTGTATAATTGCCCTCAAATGTCATTCTGGAAAAATCTGGCATCAGCTGCACTACTCTTCAAAAAGAAATACACTTGATTTTCTTGCCAGGATCTTAAAACACCAAACATTCTTGTTTACTGTGGGGAGGAAGGGCATCACTGCCTTCATGCATACTGTAGACTTAACAACCGAAGAAACTCTGCAGATGAACAAACAAGGACTTTAAAAAGAATATAGTGTAAAATTAGACTACAGGGCCTGTTAACCTCTTTTGTACAATGGAAAAATTAAAAACATTAATGCTGAATATTTGTCTCTACTTCTAAAACCATCACATCTTTAGTAATCTCTCTCCTAATGCCTCTTTCTCTCTCTTCACGTCTCCAGAGGAACACAGCAGGAAGAGTAACCTTGTGGAAAATGACATTATGTGGAGTAAAGTGTCTGTAATTTCAGCGTGGATATGGTTGAATGAGCTCTGTCTTAAGCATGTGTTTTATGCTAATATGGAGATTACCTCTGTAATTGCTCTTACAACACTCACTGCATATTACTGGAGTTTTAGACTTGAATGGAACTGAAGGAATGGTGGATTATGATGTGATGATACATGTCAAGATGAATGTGCTGCTTTGAAGTCAGCTGAGTATTTAACGCCCCACTATGTAGGGTGTTTAAGAATACAAATGTGTGTTATGTGTTGTGTAAAATAAGCGCTATAGGGTTGCATGATATATTGGTCATCTGCTAATTGTTTAGGTTTATTATATTGATATTGGATGTTTAACTGCATTTAACACTAGTAATTTAAAATAATTCAATTCAAAATATAGCATTTTTCACACTTTATTTTTCAGACAGTACACTATAATGTTGTGATACCAATTCATTTTGTCCTTTATACCTTTAATATTGTCCTTCATCTATATTGGCCCGGATTTAAATATCAATGCAAATCCTTAAAATGCAAATACATACTGTTCAAAAAGTTTGGGATTGGCAAGATTAAAAAAAAATGTTTTTAAAGGAAGCCTCTTATGTGTCTATTTGATAAAAAATACAGTAATATTGTGACATTATTACAAATTAAAATAACTTTATTATTACAGTAAATTGATTACAGGGACAATCTTTCTGGATTAATCTAAGGTTAAAGTCAACACAGTAACAAGGTACAACACGATGAGTTCCCAGTTAAGAGTAATCTATCTTTTCCACACTGAAAGTGAAAATGCTGTACAACACAGCAGAGTCTCAGTCAATCAGAACATATTAAATACAGTTATATAGAGCAGGATTTGGGGCCAATGACGTGTCACAGTAGGCAAGGCTGATAGCATGACACTGCAGAAACGCGTAAATGAGTATGTTCCCCCAGAGCCGATGGGTGAAGCCTCCCTTTTTGTCCATTTCACCTTAACTATAAGGAAGTCGTGTGGCGTCCCTCCCTATTCCCATCTCTCTGTCTCGAAACCAGGAGCTCCTGTGATAGACTGAGGGGAGGGGGTCCTTCCGCTGTGATTGAGGATGTGCAGCTGGCGTCTTCGTCCTTGCCCGAGTAAAAATCCATCAGAGTATTAACCTTGTGAAATAAATCAGGAGATGCAGGCAGACAGGATGAATAGCACTGCCTGAATATAGGCTTGTCATGTGAATAGCGAAATGAACAATGTGCGCGCCGCTGAGGGGCCGATGAATGCTATAGCTGCACTATTGTGTCACACACAATGGACAAAGCTACATCAGGGCTTCATTGCGATTTTAGCTATTTTGACATTTTGACTGTTTTTTTTTCCTTTTTCGTTCTGGATCACCTTTAAAAGCGAGAGCGGTACAATGTAGGGAGGCTCATTCACGATTAGGCACGCACTCAAATAGCGTTGGTGAGTGAGATCGGAGAAAGAAAGAGGAAGCGAGAGAGAGAGGGAATGGTGAGAACTTGATTGATCTGGATCCTTTTGACCTATTTCAGTGGTTAATGGCGCTGCTTTAAACCAGTGAGTAAAGGAAAACACTCGTTCTTTCAATACACTCTTTCCTCTCTGCCAGGTGCATCATAAGAGGTTTCAGAAAAGAACCTGAATTGGAGGCACCTGGTTGGGGAGACAGCAGCACCTTATATGCACCTCTTGGCTATTGCTGAAATTCAATAAATCAATATACTGTTTGGTTGCAGAGGACTTCTACCATCTGGCTATTTTCACTAAAACCCCACAAAATAACATCAAGAGTAGAGTCAGTTCTGGCTGGTCACGTTAGTCAAGCTTGCATCAGCTGTCTCTCAGCTGATCCACGTCTACCTATAGGAATAGGACGCCTATCACTGTATTCATATGAGCTCCTTCAGTATTATCAGCAGCTATCACGTTTTCCAGGAGCAAATTCCCTCCTCCATCCCCAGCTCCTCCTGTCGTCAGTCAGGATTTGGCATTCTGATTCCCCCAGAATCCGACTAAAGTTCTCGAATTATGTTGTACATTAAAATTCATTATCTGCAATACATTTATATTGGTTCTGTTGTGTTTACCGTAAGGGGGTTATTACTGCTCTTTAGAGTTCTTGCCCAGAAAAGAACCATACTGCCAATCCTAACCGTAAATCGTATTTGACGATAGTAATCCTGACAGAAATCGAATAATATAGCTAATATTGCCACATAGTGATTTATTGAATTGTAGTCTGGTAAAAATGAGTGCAAGCTTGGTATGAAAATGACAAATGATACAATTGAAACGTGAAACACGTACATCGTTTTACATTCCAGGCACAACTTCTCAACATGGACACAAAATATTTAGTAAAAAGTTTGAATTATGTGTATATGTATATAAAGTGGATTTGTATAATATATAACAGAGCAGTGTTTTAATAATTCATAAGATATTCCTCTAGCCCCTCTTTTTCTCTTTTGCCTGTCATGCTTCCTTCCTCTCTCTCTCATCTCTCATTCCCCATGTGTTGATTGCTCGGATGTGGCAGGCACTTGGAAGCAGCACCACCTGTGGTCTCCAATAACACATCACTCCTTTCCTGTGTACTCACGTCTCTCCCTCCACCAGCATCCATGCCTGCTCCGTGAAGCTCTAAACGCCCTTTGCAATCAAGGTTTTAATTAGTATGGGGAATATAAGGCAGATGAGAAAAGAGACAGGCTAAATCGACAGCCCTGTGGGGTCTGTAATGGAAGTAGATGTGGAGGCCCTGGGTGGTGATCGAGTTCACGGCACATTCTTACTGCTTCTCATTCCTGCTCAAGAACAAGCCTAAACGACAGCACTGTCAGTCCTCTGTGAGTCCTTAATCTTTGTTTCCTGCCCTCACCGTACTGCGCTGGGAGAGGCTTACCGCTATTACTCGGCATGCTGTTTCCGAGATATGGTATGTTATGCTTTTTGGATCAACGTCTTTGTAAATCCCCAACAAAGAACATAAGAAGAGAACATAACATAAAAACCATTCAGAGATTTGGGGTCAGTATTTTTTTTTTTTAAGAATACTTTTTTGTTCAGCAAGGATGTGTTACATTGATTAGTAAAGACACAGATTGAGTGATTACATGAGACATGATACGGATTTCAGTCGTTGTACTTAAAAGTAGTTTTTTAAGTATTTTATTAGCTAAAATCAATGTCTTTATTCATAAATATGTCCTTAATGGTGTACAATTACCTCTCCCAATGATCCGACTTATCCTCGTAAGCTAAGAATTTCTTATCTTTATTTACATGGGACAGGTAACTCCACGGAGGCATCCATGTCGTTCGGCCATCTTGAAAAACTATAATAGCAGAGAGGGACAAAAAGCACTAGGCTACCTCAACGCGTTTCCACAACGCGTTTCCGTTCAGAGCCAGTGTCACGTGACTGAAACCAGCAGAAACTGACAACGAGAGAGGCGTAATGCGTGTCACTGCCCCGGTAAATTTGAAAGGCTGCACTGCATGGTAGGCTACTTTTTCATTCAGGATCATACTTATGCCGAGCCACAGGAGAAATTGAATTTAAAAGGAAACGTGACCGGAGAATTCAAAACGAGGGTAAATAACGGGATAGCTTTCCCCAGGTGGAAAGAGCTAATGAAGGAGAAAGACTTTGAAAGGGACGCTGAAGTTGCCTGCTTTCTTCTCGACAGGTAAGTCAATGTTACGGTCTAAATTGCAAGCTTTTTTTCATTGCTTGGTTGTATAATTCATTATATAGGCAGCATAACAGTATAACATAGTTAAACTCGATGAAGGGCTATTGTTGTCATAGCTTATTGGTATATAACGGCTACCGTAGTTGCAACACGCATTTGAAAAAGCGAGGTGCTAGAGAGCACTATTCGTTTGAATGCAAAATACAATTTCACTGCTAGATGGGAGAAATTCCTACACAATGTACCTTTAACCTTTCAGCATATTTTCTGATATTCATACATGTTTTTTTTTCGTGATGAAATGGACATCATTTGAAAGATGAGACTTTGTTTCTTATCAGAAGTAACAAAGCTCTTCGCGATTATTGGATGGGAGACGGTACGGAAAAACTACAGACCTGGCAACCCTGGCTTGAACTATGGGTGATTCAAATAGAGAACGCTTTAATGTTGCTATTTTTTTTTTTTTTTTTTTTTACTTCTAATGCGTTATTGTTTTATTAACACACCCTTTTGATTGACAGGATATAATCTGCCCTGATCATCGGCTGTTTTTAAACAATCGGCCGATGGACGATTGTGAAAATAATAGCTTTTATCAGCAGATACATTGATGCATCTTTACATATAATTTTTTTTTTTTTTTTTTTGCTAAAAGCAAACTACTGTCCATGTGAACAAGCAAACCAGTTAATGAAACAACAGCAGTGTGTGTATATTTTTGGCCTGGAGCTTATTTTCAGTATAATTCATCATCTTCGGATGGCATGGCACCCACTCAGGAGGTGTTGATTGAAGTTGGTACTTTCACTGTGGTAGAGGTTGGTTGGCTAAAGCCTTCACTGGGCTGTGACCGATAGCGCCAGCAGAGGCTAATGCCCGCTGAATGCCAGTGCACTCTGTATGTAATGCAAATGGCCTGACATTTAACTGCTGTGGGCAGGGTGTAATTAAAGATGTGGCCTTTAACAGCGCCTGTCCTCCCCTACTGATGAGAGAGAAAGAGAGAACAGGCTATAGTCTTCATTTACAATGGAAACAGGCTGAAGGCAGTCAAAGAAAACAAAGATGGTTTAAATTAATCATATTATTCTTTTGAGAATTTGTAGAGTCATTTTTAATACTCTGACTAAAGCCGGGTGCACACTGTACGATTTATAATAGTCCTTTAAGATTGCTGCTTGTCAGATTGTACGAACATGATCACACTGTAGGATCTCAGTTGTCATTTATGTCAGACTGTACGACAGTCAAGGCACGCTCAAAAACGGATGCACACAAGACTTTCCGGAGTTTTACATCATCATTCTGTGACACGTTCAGTGATGTGAGCTCAATTATGTGGGATAGAAATGGTGGCTAGCAAACAAAAACAATCTTTTGTGTTAATTTTGATCTCTTTAAAAGCAAACTGGAAAAAAATGAAGATGATGTGTGTGGAGCAAGTGGTGATTTGTTGTCGTCTCACTAATCGTGTCATCGGGTTCTGCGCTCCTATTTGTTTTCGATTTTTCGTAGGAGAAGCAGGTGTGTGACACACTAATCGTGTGTCGGTGAAGACGGACAAATCGACGGCCCATACCGATGTTTTTCATGCAGATATTGAGAGCAAATCATTGACAATGCCAATTGCTTCTCAAATCTCAGAGTTGAACGCGGGATTCTCAAAGCGCTTGCTCGTGAAAGATGGGTCAGTATCCAATTTATTTGGACCAACTTGCTCCTTTAGAATCACAACCTGTAAGTATGACTATTATTGATGTATATATATATATATATTTATTTTTTTTACCAGATGTTCAAAATACTTAGTTTGGTGTTTTATATTGTGGAGGTCTGCAACTGGCTAACTTACGTTATTACTGACTTACTGAAATACTTCTGCTAATCAGTTGTGGGCCACTATTACCTAAAACTGTGTCTATTAATGCAGAGCGTCTGTCGTACTTACTACTTTGAGTAATGATAATGGATGGAGCAAGATTTGTTTTACCAACGTTTATTTTACATCAGTCATTCACGTTAGAGCTCAGCTAACGTACTGTATGCACCGTTATTGATACGTTATTGATATCCCGCTTGTTCACCGCAATAAATTAGAAATATACACATCGGTTTGTTAATGGACGTACACTTGTTAATGCTGATGGTTAGGAATTACAGTTGCAACATCTCATAATGTACCTCAAACTGAGTACTGTATCACTGGGAAACGTCCCGCTCAAGTTGTCCTTGCTAGTTCTTCCAATGTTTCATCTTCAGACTCGTGCTCAGATGGATATGGTAAAATCAACGTCATCGTTCGCTACTGTCTTTAGTTCACGGTGTGTACAATCGCTAAGCTGTAAGCCTCCGGATGGGCCTAAAGTTCAGTTATGGCAATGGGCGTTTTTGTTTCCAACACAAGCTGTACATGGTAGATAAATCACAACAGTCTGAGCTGTGTAGAGCAGAGTAGCTCGCGGAAAGGAGGGATTTAGAGAGATTGATTCTTAGATCGATTCGTTTGAGAACCATTGAAAAATGTAATAATGTGCAATCAATGTATATTATAAGAAAACATTTTTTTTTACCTTTGATGCATGTAAACCTGTTGTAGGAGACTCCAACCCCGAATTAGGAGACTTTAAAATAGCGTAATGAGGGAACTTTAAGTAGCTTTTATAGACAAAAAACTGGCATGAATCTTGAGAAAAAAACAATGGACATATTTATGTCAGTGTAAGTTGCTTTCAGTTGAAACAGCTCAAACATACATTTTAGTCTGGAACTAAGCCTTGTCTGTTAAACTGGTGGATAGACAAATAATGAATGCAATGAAAAAGGAGTTAAGAATAACTTTGCAGCTCATAGTGGATCTGATTAGAGGTGATAATGTGACATGCTAAATGTAATTTTCTTTTTATCATCAGCCTGAATTGTCAAATTCACCCTGATATACGGAAGGTATTACTGACACCGTTGGATAGGTATTATAGAGAAGCGTAAAATAAAAGTGAAATCATGTCTGATTTTGCCTTTAAAATGAACAAGATGAGATCCTCAGAGAGGGAGAGGACGAGTCAAGCCAAGGAGAATATACTGCTCTCGTTATAAAGGTGACATAACATGGCTGTCCCTCTGTGTCTCTTCGCTACCACCAGCCATATA
Organism: Phoxinus phoxinus; assembly: GCF_949152265.1. NCBI lineage: Eukaryota > Metazoa > Chordata > Actinopteri > Cypriniformes > Leuciscidae > Phoxinus > Phoxinus phoxinus. The sequence goes on from NC_136898.1 coordinate 12,339,778, forward strand.
TCACACAAGTGAAGATGTATGAAGAGCCGAGCGAACAAATCAAGGGCACAGACACAAGGGAAATCTACTGGCGCGGAGTCACAGGCCAGGTTAAAGCCCTGCTCATCTACGCGCTGGTTCTCCATCGCCAGTGACCGTGTTGAGGGCTCAGGGAAAAGAAGCGAGCAGATTCTCAGATAGCGTCTGTGCCGAGGGATGCCGAGCCCACAAGAGGGCAGCTTACCTTGAATCCCCTTACATGATGCTCCGTTTAGACTCTCCAGATAAGTAGCCAAGAAAAATAGCCTCTGCCAAACACTATCTGCACTATTTTACTGGGTCTTGTCTTTGAAGTTGCACAAAGGTGCATTTTATTGAATATCATTGTGGCTTAATGTAATGCTAAAGATAAATGAAGCAACAGTTTGTGATTAGTATACCAATCGTTCTTTTTAGGCTGATCTTTCTGGTAAATAAATGCTTATTTTATAAAAACAGTTATTTTGTGAAATATTTTGTACAACTTAAAATACATTTTGTAATATGTTTAAATATATTAAAATAACTATTTTAATATATTTTAAAATGTAATTTATTCCTGTGTTGGCAAAGCTGGATTTACATGATTCTTTAGAAATCATATAATATGCTGATTTAATCTTCAAATGTGGATCTTCAAGGTGGAAACCTTGATACATTTTTTTTTCAGGATTCCTAGATGAATGGAACAGCATTGATGTAAAATATAATTATTTTGTTACATTATAAAAGTCTTTACTGTCACTTTTGATACATTTAATTAATCCTTGCCAAAGAAAATTATTGTTTTATTTTAAAAAAAAAAGTTTAAAACAGTAATGCATACTGAAACAAATTAAAAATGGTTAGTTCATGTTCGTGAACTGGATTGAACTATCTGGTGTAGCAAGTTAAATGAATAATTCACCCAAAAATAGAATGCTATTATATATTTATGCATTTATAATTGCAAACCTCTATGACCATTTCTTTAGTGAAACACAAAATAAGGTTTTTGTTTAGTTATTTATTGTCTATATACAATGAAAGTAAGTGGTGTCCAAAAACAAAAAGAGTTGAAACATTCTTCAAAATTTCTGGTCATACAGGTTTGTGTTGACGGTGAGTAAATGATAGATTTTTTCATTTTGTGAAACATTCTGTCATCATTTACTCACCCTCCAAACCTGTATGAGTTTTTTTCTTCTGTTGAACACAAAAGAAGATATTAGAAGAATGTTGGTAACCAGACAGTTGACAGAAGCAACTTTTTTCCTACTATGGAAGTCAATGGATACCGTCAACTGTTTGATTACCAGCATTTTTCAAAGTATCTTCTTTTGTGTTCAACAAAAGAAAGAAACTCAAATTCTCAAACTCAAAACTTAAATTATGACAATTTTCATTTCTACTATGAACTATCCCTTTAAGAGCTCACAGAGCTGTTGTATGCCTTCAGAACACTGAAAAGCTTCAGTGCCCATTCATTATGTGGAAAGGAGCAATTAGGACATTTAAGAGGTCAAGGGTCGTACTATATGAATAACCTGCAGTGTGTTTCGCATGCATTTGTTCTCACTCTCTCTCTTTACTTTCTCTTACTCTGTTCATCTCTCTTTTGCTCTGTTTTGTTGTTAAATGACTCTTGTACAGTTTCAGTGGCTTGGTTGACCTTATCAGTATGCAATAATAAGCCGAGTTTATTATGAGTTTATGTGTGTGTGCCAGTGTGTGGAGAGTATTGAACTTCTGCTCAGTCTGTTGTAGCTAACACATTAGGACGGCTCCTCAGACAAACAAAGGGCACATTATTTTCTCTGTGTCTGACCCAGACGGAGGTTATTAGAGCCCATGGACTCTGTTATCATAGCGCACACTCAGTGGTTTGTGTGGGTTTAGCCACATGGGATGTTTTAGTATGGTTTTGACACTTAAAGAGTAGGCATTATTTGTTGCGCTTCATGACATTTTAATTATTGTTTATTATTATAATTGTGTACTACCAACATTTTTTGTGATCCCAACAAAATATAACTTTTTACATACTTGCTTTTTAAAATGTTTATAATGTTCAAAAGTTTAATAAATGTCTTTGAAGCAGTTTTTAAAGTCTCTACTCACCAAGTCTGCATTTATTTGATCAAATACAGTGACAACATACTATTGTGAAATATTGTTACAATAACTCTTTTCTATTTGAATATATTTAGAATGTAATTTTTTCTTGATAGCACAGCTGAATTTTCAGCATCATTACTCCAGTCTTCAGTGTCATATTATCCTTCAGAAATCATTCTAATATGCTAATATTTCTAATTATCAGTGTTAAAAATAGTTATGCTGCTTAATATTTTAGAATTGATATAAATATTATTATGTTTTTCAGTACTCTTTGATATTTATTGTATTTATTTGAAACATAATGTTTTGTAACAATATACAAGTCTTTACTTTCGCTTTGTTCACTTCTGAAATAAATTGAGTATGTCCTCGCAAAATACAAATAATAATTTGACACTACTTTTGACCAGTTAATGTAGAAATTTTATATACCTACATTTTATTTTACATTAAACATTGTTTTCAACAAATAATTGTTAATCATTTGCACATTTTACAGTTATATATTTGTACTGCTATAAACATTTGGAAAATAATGGCATAGTGCAATCATTTTATTCACCTTTAACATCAAAAGTCATTTTCACATATCTGTAGATGTACACATTTACATAACCTTGTATTCTCATAGACTCCTCACATATTTGGCATTTTCAGCTTTGGATTGCACCATATATTTGCATTAGTTTTGATTATATATATAAAAAATACTTTTATACCATTTCATGTTTATTGGAACTGAATGTGTGGGGACTAAATCATTAAGAAAATTTAATAGAATTAGCTACCCTTTCAGTTTGTGTTCTTGGAACCATCTGTTCATGTTGGAATATCAACTACAAATGCTGTTGAAACATAATCAAAGTAGTCAGCCAGCCATTAAATATACACTACTTTAGAACCCATTTGCCAAATTACTTGATTTGTGAAATTAAAAAAGCCAATACCAGTCTGAGATCCGTCTGTAATGTTGCCGTTAGATCATGCTGGACCCAGAGTGCATGCAGTAAAGATCCCTCCGCTGCATCAGGCTTTCGCAATAATAAATTACAATGATGGCTAGTGCTCTCTCCCAGTCTGTGAGTCGATACTGTCACCTGACAGCTTAATCGTGCGCACCGCCTAACCAAACAATATAAACCTTACCCTATTTCTCTTTCATCCTGACCTTGCTTGTGCTCTCCCCCAAATCCAACATGTCTTCTGTCATGTGTCATCAGTGCTCTTATTGTGTGTCCGATGTCATGCATGATAAGTAACTTCGTCTCTCTTATTGACAGAGCTGTCAATCCAGAGCAGCAGTTGTTAAAACAGGTAGAGAATGGATTTACTACATCCTTCTACAGTATATATGTGAGTGCCAGCAGTCACAAGTGTGCTTTGAGCCAGACAGGCACTGTTAAAGCTCTATTGTCTGTCGGCCCATAACTTCCTGAAGACATAAACTACCCTAGACTGTAAAATCAATTCAGTCAGTGGCGCTCGTAAAAGCAGCAGCATTCTGTTCTACAAACGCACACACACACACACACACACACACACACACACACACACACACACACACACACACACACACACACACCTGCTGTGTGGAAATGCGCAGTCCAATCACTCTCTACTGGGTTCTACTGGGCAGTTAAGTATTTACGACTTATTTGGGCTTTTGTTGGCACCGAATGAATTTTACACTTGAGAAGCCTTTAATATATTTGCATTTCTGTTTAATGGGGGAATCTACCTCTACCTTGGAAACACTGACCTGTAAAATCTTCATTGTTGTCTTATGCCAAGTTTAAAGAGAGAGAGAGAGAGAGAGAGAGAGAGAGAGATGAGAGAGAGAGAGAGAGAGAGAGAAGAGAGAGAGAGAGAGAGAGAGAGAGAGAGAGAGAGAGAGAGAGAGAGAGAGAGAGAGAGAGAGAAGAGAGAGGAGAGAGAGAGAGATAGGGATGGATCGATGTGGATATGAATGAATATGGATTTATTAATAAGGATGGATATAGATAGATATGGATATGTGAACAATAGATAATACAGGTGCTGGTCATATAATTAGAATATCATCAAAAAGTTGATTTATTTCAAGAATTCAACTTAACAGGTGAAACTAATATATTATATTGACTCATTACATGCAAAGTGAGATATTTCAAGCCTTTATTTGTTATAATTTTTATGATTATGGCTTACAGCTTATGAAACCAACAAAATCAAAATCCCAGAAAATTAGAATATTACATGAAATCACACAGTAATTACACAGTAATACCATGGTCATTGAACCAGGTTTTGGTTCTGTTGGCAGTGTGGGCAGGTGCAAATCCTGCTGGAAAATGAAGGAAGCATGAAGTGCTCTGGAAATGTCCTGGTAGAACGGCTGCGTTTACTCTGGATTTAATAAAGCACAGTGGACCAAAGTCCTCTTTTCTGATGAGAGCAAATTTTGCATCGCATTTGGAAATCAAGGTCCCAGAGTCTGGAGGAAGAGAGGAGAGGCACAGAATCCACGTTGCTTGAAGTCCAGTGTAAAGTTTCCAGTCAGTGATGGTTTGGGGTGCAATGTCATCTGCTGGTGTTGGTCCACTGTGTTTTCTGAGGTCCAAGGTCAACGCAGCCGTCTACCAGGAAGTTTTAGAGCACTTCATGCTTCCTGCTGCTGACCAACTTTATGTAGATGCAGATTTCATTTTCCAACAGGACTTGGCACCTGCACACAGTACCAAAG
>NC_136898.1:12344817-12367317 GCF_949152265.1 Phoxinus phoxinus
TTATCTCTTACCTCTAAAAGCACTTGATTGGCACTGATCTGACTCCACCCACTGAGCTGAGGGCTTCTGCAGTGAGGGATGCTGGGATAGAACAGGTGGAGTGATTCAGATAGTCTAGTCTTTAATGTGGAGGAACTGCCAGTACTTCAGCCTTGCACCCAGATCACATGTAGGTATAATAGACAACAGGCATACACCTTCATCAGCCATGTACAATCATAACTCTTTCATCATACAGTCTTATGAAATAAATGTTGAGCTAGTTTAAATAATATATTTGAATTTACCATAGTGGTACCTTTACTTGGTTGTGTGATGATAAGATCTTCCTGTTGAGTTTTTTCCAGTCAGAGAATCCCAGAGAGTGTCGTTTGATCTATGATTAGCCGGATTAAATGTCTACGATACTGCCTCATATGTCTTGGAGATTTGATGGAAACGTTTTGATTCACGCTGTGGCTCATCCTTTAGTTTAATGCTTGCAAATTTATTCCACATTTTTGCTCTCTCTTCATTTCTTAATATCACACAGCTAAAAAGTGCATGTTTCAGGAATGAAGCTCGCCTCAGCACTCTAGGTTAAAGAAACCAGATTAAAGCTAAAGCAAGATTCACTCATCAGGTAAATCCAGGCCGTGACCAAGCAGGAGCCAATGAGAGAGTGTGTTTGTGAATAGTGATGGGCCCAGGGGGACAGAACCGCTGAAGGGGAATCAGGAGGAGAACCGAGAGATATTGATGGTTAAGATGGGTTTCCAGGAACCCCAGAGCTCCCCAATCTCTGTCACACTCACTGTTTTAGACACACATTCTCCAGGGGATGGACTAGCCACGGTATCTCAAATAGCATTGTCTCTTTCATAGCTTCCATCCTACTTTTCCAGTGTGCTGATCCTGGGTAATCAGCTGTGTTAGTAAATGAAATTAATAACTTAGCTTAACAGCATTTGTGGTGTAATATTGATCCCTTAAACAGAAAATTCTGCCATGATTTACTGACCCTCATGTCGTGCCAAACCTTTTTTTCTTCTGTGGATCATAAAATATATTTTGAGTAGGGCTGCATGATTTTGAAAAAAAATAATAATAATCTAATTGCATTTCTTTTTTGTTTCTGGTAAAAATTGCCATTTTATTACAATTGATTCATATTTAGTTTTCTATGCTTGTTTGTAGGGCTACAGAATGTGGCCCAACATTTTGTTATTATATATCAATATGGCTATAATAATAATACATGTATTTATTATTGTAATATTTTATGGTAAAACCAAACCAAACCAAAAATATTTAAGAAAAAATGTGATCATAATTTTACAGTATAACTGTAAAATTGCAATATTTATCTGATCTTATATGACTTAATTTCTTCTTTTTCAAATGTTTTAAACATATTTCAAAATATTTTTTTGTGTTTCGCAGAAGAAAGTCATACAGGTTTGGAACGACATGAGGGTGAGTAAATGATAAACATTTTCTGTTCTTTTTCAGCTCTCTCAATATAAGTAAATAGGGACCATTTCTGGATAATTTAAATGCAGAAATGTAAAGCTTAAAATTTATAAAAACGCCCATAACACTGTTTAAAGCATCAATTTCACAGGGTTTTTTGCGGTTTATGGCATTGCGTTGTCATGATGACAAAAGCCCTATTCGGACAGGATTCGTTTTACAATGGAGTAATGTAATTTTACCATTGGACATCTGTAATATTAATGGCCAATTCGTGCGGGATAAGAAGTCTCGGTAACTCTATTTACGTATACCGTCGTCACCTCCCTGTCGTCATGTGCGTAATTTAATTATGTTGGTAATAGGCACTTACCTAAAGCTAAAAGAAGTTTCGTGCCTCTAACTAGTGCTTTTTACCTTTTTTGTGATCTGAATGGTTTGCGGAAAATACTTGAGTTCTTCCACAGCCTTGTCCCACCGCCTAGAACACAACTGAATGCTTTTTCAAGCGCCTCCATACTTAAAAAAACAGCATAAAACTACTTTTAAACAGGAAATGAGGGAATACTTCACAGCGGTTCTATTCGCACGGGATTAGTATTACCTAATTTTTCTGGACCTTTTTACAGAAGGTCACCGTAATCTTTACTGACATTGTCCAAAGTGATTACTGAGATGGCACATTCGGACGGGACTAAAATCACGGAGAAGCTCTGGTAATAATTACTTTACCCTACCTCTCCATGTAAAACTAGTCCTATCCAAATAGGTGTAAAGTGGTAAAATCGGATATAACTCAAGTGTGCAAGGTTAACAAATTATATTGAACCCAGAATATTCCTTCTAAATGATATATTTGACAAAAGGCAAAAACTATTACTATAAAAAAAGTATGTGGTCATTATTGTCTGTGTTCAATCCCTCGTGACTGAGCAGGAACCTGAGGGGTCTGTGTGGCCCTGTACATGTTAATGGATGATGCTGCTGTTACTCACATCCCCTCTGGTCCTGCTCACGCACTCCTCTCTGCAAAAGAGCCCAGTATTTGGTGGTCTGTGTGGTAGTATATCAACCCTATTTGTTCCATTATCTGGATTTGTGGGTGGTCTAATACCCATGAGTAATATCTTAAACAAAGCTTTTTAGCCTTGTAGCTCATTTTTGGGAATGTGTGTGTATTGGTTAGAGGGCCACGGGTAATGACTGTATTTGAACCGCTGAATGGTGCTTTCGATCAGCTCAGACTCGTATCCTAAAGCTGGTTTGCAAAAATAGTCTATTGGATGAAACAGGTCATCAGGTTTGTACACCGGGCAGTGGCTGTAACAGGCACAGTATTGAAAAACCTTCCTTGCGTGTTGCCTAGCAACCTTGCCCAAAACGTTGCCCCATGTATCATCACCTTAAGACACTGAGCTCCATGTTTACTTCTCCTGCAATTGAGGTTTGTGATTCTCACTCCTGCTGCTTTGGATTATGAGGTGGTTTCAGTGAGTTTGTAAGCATCTCTTCATTGTTACTTCCAGTTTCAGCAATACTTCATTCTTTTGTCTGACAGACATATTACCTATTATTGCGTCAGCACAGTGTATGATAGCAAACTAGTAAATTTGGAGTGGCAAGACTTGTTGCATATGTGCACACCTGGAATACACTCGTAAGCTCCCGGATTGGGAATATGAATTCCCTTCCTCTTTCAAAATAAGTTTTCTCCCTTTTCCCCCAGTCTCTTTCCAGCATGTAACTCAAACGTATGTTTAGCTAGCTGCTCCTTTGCATCAAAATGAAAGTGAATGGTGACCACAGCAGTATATATTATCACACTAGACTTTGAGCATGCAAAATTTCTACAGGCACTGCAACGGTCATGATATGATGGCACACTCTGCAGCGTCTTTTTTATAAGTGCAGTAAAAATTCAACATAACAGACAATAATAAATCCATAAAGTCAAAAATTTAAAATTTTCTCCACTTTACTGCACAAATTAGCATTCTTTTAATTCAGCCAAGAGGTCAAGCAGTGGCTTATCAATCTTCTGTTGGTCACACATCTTCACGTGATGCGGATTCATAGGTCAGAGTTCACCAGACTTGAACTTTGAAACTCGCTGAAATAAGCTTGCGTTTACTGTCTCCCTCATTTGCATGCATATGAATGGAAGTCAATGGAACGAAAAGTGTGACCGCCCCTTTCTCCTGCTGGTATTTTGTCTTCGTGTGTATGACCCTGTGCACTGTATATACAATCGAGCATTAATGAACCTAAACGGGTTGTTTGCGCTGAACTCTGATTCATGTGGCTTTCTGTTTTACCACCTGTATAATCATGGTGGTCATCGGCACATTTTAATGTAAAAAGCTGAATTTGGTACTTGAAGTAGTTTGATTAGCATATCACTTAATGAAATACAATAATAAGTTGTAAAATATACAAGCAGAAATATGCCATGTAACGCCAGTCACTGTATTTTTTACTGTGAATTTAACAGGATAACATTGAGCAGACTCTTAGCTAATGGTTTAATACAGATACCCCCATTTTATTTAAAACAAATTTATTCTTGTTGATAATTGTCCTCTCTTCATGCATGCATCGGATTAATCATTGAATTTTTAGCTCCATGACTGTGCTGATTTAACAGACATCCCGAGAGACTGGCGTGCTTTAGCTGTGTCTCTCCGGTGGATTGTTAGATAAGATGTAGGTGAGGGGCAATGCTCTTCTTTGGGGACTCTCGCTCTGCGGGGAGATATTCTCTCACCAGCTGACACTTCAAGGGATTCGCAATCTTCTCACCCACATCCCGAGAGAAGCTGGAAACCCCTGTCTCAGTGAAACATGGGGAGGAGAGAGAGTATCTCTGTCAGACAGAGACTGAGAGCGGTTTTAATGTTTGGATTAGGCGGGATGAATTCATATAGTTATAAATATGAAGATAAAATACAGATTTGTTTAGACGTTAAGTGTGTCGTCAGTGTAATTCATTTAGTTCTGATGCTTTTTCAGTAGGCTATATATACTTCCTAATACAACGGTGTTGTCTAACTCTCTGTTCTAGCAACCAGTGTTATTGTTGTATTATTTATTATTCTATTATACTGTTTATTTATGCAGTGCAATTGGCAATCCATAAGGATCACCCCCCACCAAAAAGCCTGTTCATCTCTTTCAGATGTTTCTCAACTTTCCTTTCATCCTCTTCATTCCTTTCTTCTTCTTCTTTTAAAATACGGGTGAGTTATGGGGCGAAAATAAAGTATTTTCAGTGTATAATTGCCCTCAAATGTCATTCTGGAAAAATCTGGCATCAGCTGCACTACTCTTCAAAAAGAAATACACTTGATTTTCTTGCCAGGATCTTAAAACACCAAACATTCTTGTTTACTGTGGGGAGGAAGGGCATCACTGCCTTCATGCATACTGTAGACTTAACAACCGAAGAAACTCTGCAGATGAACAAACAAGGACTTTAAAAAGAATATAGTGTAAAATTAGACTACAGGGCCTGTTAACCTCTTTTGTACAATGGAAAAATTAAAAACATTAATGCTGAATATTTGTCTCTACTTCTAAAACCATCACATCTTTAGTAATCTCGCTCCTAATGCCTCTTTCTCTCTCTTCACGTCTCCAGAGGAACACAGCAGGAAGAGTAACCTTGTGGAAAATGACATTATGTGGAGTAAAGTGTCTGTAATTTCAGCGTGGATATGGTTGAATGAGCTCTGTCTTAAGCATGTGTTTTATGCTAATATGGAGATTACCTCTGTAATTGCTCTTACAACACTCACTGCATATTACTGGAGTTTTAGACTTGAATGGAACTGAAGGAATGGTGGATTATGATGTGATGATACATGTCAAGATGAATGTGCTGCTTTGAAGTCAGCTGAGTATTTAACGCCCCACTATGTAGGGTGTTTAAGAATACAAATGTGTGTTATGTGTTGTGTAAAATAAGCGCTATAGGGTTGCATGATATATTGGTCATCTGCTAATTGTTTAGGTTTATTATATTGATATTGGATGTTTAACTGCATTTAACACTAGTAATTTAAAATAATTCAATTCAAAATATAGCATTTTTCACACTTTATTTTTCAGACAGTACACTATAATGTTGTGATACCAATTCATTTTGTCCTTTATACCTTTAATATTGTCCTTCATCTATATTGGCCCGGATTTAAATATCAATGCAAATCCTTAAAATGCAAATACATACTGTTCAAAAAGTTTGGGATTGGCAAGATTAAAAAAAAATGTTTTTAAAGGAAGCCTCTTATGTGTCTATTTGATAAAAAATACAGTAATATTGTGACATTATTACAAATTAAAATAACTTTATTATTACAGTAAATTGATTACAGGGACAATCTTTCTGGATTAATCTAAGGTTAAAGTCAACACAGTAACAAGGTACAACACGATGAGTTCCCAGTTAAGAGTAATCTATCTTTCCACACTGAAAGTGAAAATGCTGTACAACACAGCAGAGTCTCAGTCAATCAGAACATATTAAATACAGTTATATAGAGCAGGATTTGGGGCCAATGACGTGTCACAGTAGGCAAGGCTGATAGCATGACACTGCAGAAACGCGTAAATGAGTATGTTCCCCCAGAGCCGATGGGTGAAGCCTCCCTTTTTGTCCATTTCACCTTAACTATAAGGAAGTCGTGTGGCGTCCCTCCCTATTCCCATCTCTCTGTCTCGAAACCAGGAGCTCCTGTGATAGACTGAGGGGAGGGGCCTTCCGCTGTGATTGAGGATGTGCAGCTGGCGTCTTCGTCCTTGCCCGAGTAAAAATCCATCAGAGTATTAACCTTGTGAAATAAATCAGGAGATGCAGGCAGACAGGATGAATAGCACTGCCTGAATATAGGCTTGTCATGTGAATAGCGAAATGAACAATGTGCGCGCCGCTGAAGGGCCGATGAATGCTATAGCTGCACTATTGTGTCACACACAATGGACAAAGCTACATCAGGGCTTCATTGCGATTTCAGCTATTTTGACATTTTGACTGTTTTTTTTTTTCTTTTTCGTTCTGGATCACCTTTAAAAGCGAGAGCGGTACAATGTAGGGAGGCTCATTCACGATTAGGCACGCACTCAAATAGCGTTGGTGAGTGAGATCGGAGAAAGAAAGAGGAAGCGAGAGAGAGAGGGAATGGTGAGAACTTGATTGATCTGGATCCTTTTGACCTATTTCAGTGGTTAATGCCGCTGCTTTAAACCAGTGAGTAAAGGAAAACACTCGTTCTTTCAATACACTCTTTCCTCTCTGCCAGGTGCATCATAAGAGGTTTCAGAAAAGAACCTGGATTGGAGGCACCTGGTTGGGGAGACAGCAGCACCTTATATGCACCTCTTGGCTATTGCTGAAATTCAATAAATCAATATACTGTTTGGTTGCAGAGGACTTCTACCATCTGGCTATTTTCACTAAAACCCCACAAAATAACGTCAAGCATAGTGTCAGTTCTGGCTGGTCACGTTAGTCAAGCTTGCATCAGCTGTCTCTCAGCTGATCCACGTCTGCCTATAGGAATAGGACGCCTATTACTGTATTCATATGAGCTCCTTCAGTATTATCAGCAGCTATCGTGTCCCAGGAGCAAATTCCCTCCTCCATCCCCAGCTCTTCCTCTCGTCAGTCAGGATTTGGCATTCTGATTCTCTAATTAAAATTCTCTAATTATGTTGTACATTAAAATTCATTATCTGCAATACATTTATGTTGGTTCTGTTGTGTTTACCGTAAGGGGGTTATTACTGCTCTTTAGAGTTCTTGCCCAGAAAAGAACCATACTGCCAATCCTAACTGTAAATCGTATTTGACGATAGTAATCCTGACAGAAATCGAATAATATAGCTAATATTGCCACATAGTGATTTATTGAATTGTAGTCTGGTAAAAATGAGTGCAAGCTTGGTATGAAAATGACAAATGATACAATTGAAACGTGAAACACGTACATCGTTTTACATTCCAGGCACAACTTCTCAACATGGACACAAAATATTTAGTAAAAAGTTTGAAATATGTGTATATGTATATAAAGTGGATTTGTATAATATATAACAGAGCAGTGTTTTAATAATTCATAAGATATTCCTCTAGCCCCTCTTTTTCTCTTTTGCCTGTCATGCTTCCTTCCTCTCTCTCTCATCTCTCATTCCCCATGTGTTGATTGCTCGGATGTGGCAGGCACTTGGAAGCAGCACCACCTGTGGTCTCCAATAACACATCACTCCTTTCCTGTGTACTCACGTCTCTCCCTCCACCAGCATCCATGCCTGCTCCGTGAAGCTCTAAACGGCCTTTGCAATCAAGGTTTTAATTAGTATGGGGAATATAAGGCAGATGAGAAAAGAGACAGGCTAAATCGACAGCCCTGTGGGGTCTGTAATGGAAGTAGATGTGGAGGCCCTGGGTGGTGATCGAGTTCACGGCACATTCTTACTGCTTCTCATTCCTGCTCAAGAACAAGCCTAAACGACAGCACTGTCAGTCCTCTGTGAGTCCTTAATCTTTGTTTCCTGCCCTCACCGTACTGCGCTGGGAGAGGCTTACCGCTATTACTCGGCATGCTGTTTCCGAGATATGGTATGTTATGCTTTTTGGATCAACGTCTTTGTAAATCCCCAACAAAGAACATAAGAAGAGAACATAACATAAAAACCATTCAGAGATTTGGGGTCAGTATTTTTTTTTTTAAGAATACTTTTTTGTTCAGCAAGGATGTGTTACATTGATTAGTAAAGACACAGATTGAGTGATTACATGAGACATGATACGGATTTCAGTCGTTGTACTTAAAGGTAGTTTTTTAAGTATTTTATTAGCTAAAATCAATGTCTTTATTCATAAATATGTCCTTAATGGTGTACAATTACCTCTCCCAATGATCCGACTTATCCTCGTAAGCTAAGAATTTATTATCTTTATTTACATGGGACAGGTAACTCCACGGAGGCATCCATGTCGTTCCGCCATCTTGAAAAACTATAATAGCAGAGAGGGACAAAACGGGATAGCTTTCCCCAGGTGGAAAGAGCTAATGAAGGAGAAAGACTTTGAAAGGGACGCTGAAGTTGCCTGCTTTCTTCTCGACAGGTAAGTCAATGTTACGGTCTAAATTGCAAGCTTTTTTTCATTGCTTGGATGTGTAATTCATTATATAGGCAGCATAACAGTATAACATAGTTAAACTCGATGAAGGGCTATTGTTGTCATAGCTTCTTGGTATATAACGGCTACCGTAGTTGCAACACGCATTTGAAAAAGCGAGGTGCTAGAGAGCACTATTCGTTTGAATGCAAAATACAATTTCACAGCTAGATGGGAGAAATTCCTACACAATGTACCTTTAACCTTTCAGCATAATTTCTGATATTCATACATGTTTTTTTTTCGTGATGAAATGGACATCATTTGAAAGATGAGACTTTGTTTCTTATCAGAAGTAACAAAGCTCTTCGCGATTATTGGATGGGAGACGGTACAGAAAAACTACAGACCTGGCAACCCTGGCTTGAACTATGGGTGATTCAAATAGAGAACGCTTTAATGTTGCTATTTTTTTTTTTTTAACTTCTAATGCGTTATTGTTTTATTAACACACCCTTTTGATTGACAGGATATAATCTGCCCTGATCATCGGCTGTTTTTAAACAATCGGCCGATGGACGATTGTGAAAATAATAGCTTTTATCAGCAGATACATTGATGCATCTTTACATATATATATATATATTTTTTTTTTTTTGCTAAAAGCAAACTACTGTCCATGTGAACAAGCAAACCAGTAAATGAAACAACAGCAGTGTGTGTATATTTTTGGCCTGGAGCTTATTTTCAGTATAATTCATCATCTTCGGATGGCATGGCACCCACTCAGGAGGTGTTGATTGAAGTTGGTACTTTCACTGTGGTAGAGGTTGGTTGGCTAAAGCCTTCACTGGGCTGTGACCGATAGCGCCAGCAGAGGCTAATGCCCGCTGAATGCCAGTGCACTCTGTATGTAATGCAAATGGCCTGACATTTAACTGCTGTGGGCAGGGTGTAATTAAAGATGTGGCCTTTAACAGCGCCTGTCCTCCCCTACTGATGAGAGAGAAAGAGAGAACAGGCTATAGTCTTCATTTACAATGGAAACAGGCTGAAGGCAGTCAAAGAAAACAAAGATGGTTTAAATTAATCATATTATTCTTTTGAGAATTTGTAGAGTCATTTTTAATACTCTGACTAAAGCGGGGTGCACACTGTACGATTTATAATAGTCCTTTAAGATTGCTGCTTGTCAGATTGTACGAACATGATCACACTGTAGGATCTCAGTTGTCATTTATGTCAGACTGTACGACAGTCAAGGCACGCTCAAAAACGGATGCACACAAGACTTTCCGGAGTTTTACATCATCATTCTGTGACACGTTCAGTGATGTGAGCTCAATTATGTGGGATAGAAATGGTGGCTAGCAAACAAAAACAATCTTTTGTGTTAATTTTGATCTCTTGAAAAGCAAACTGGAAAAAAATGAAGATGATGTGTGTGGAGCAAGTGGTGATTTGTTGTCGTCTCACTAATCGTGTCATCGGTTCTGCGCTCCTATTTGTTTTCGATTTTTCGTAGGAGAAGCAGGTGTGTGACACAATAATCGTGTGTCGGTGAAGACGGACAAATCGACGGCCCATCCCGATGTTTTTCATGCAGATATTGAGAGCAAATCATTGACAATGCCAATTGCTTCTCAAATCTCAGAGTTGAACGCGGGATTCTCAAAGCGCTTGCTCGTGAAAGATGGGTCAGTACCCAATTTATTTGGACCAACTTGCTCCTTTAGAATCACAACCTGTAAGTATGACTATTATTGATGTATATATATATATATTTTTTTTACCAGATGTTCAAAATACTTAGTTTGGTGTTTTATATCGTGGAGGTCTGCAACTGGCTAACTTACGTTATTACTGACTTACTGAAATACTGCTAATCAGTTGTGGGCCACTATTACCTAAAACTGTGTCTATTAATGCAGAGCGTCTGTCGTACTTACTACTTTGAGTAATGTTAATGGATGGAGCAAGATTTGTTTTACCAACGTTTATTTTACATCAGTCATTCACGTTAGAGCTCAGCTAACGTACTGTATGCACCGTTATTGATACGTTATTGATATCCCGCTTGTTCACCGCAATAAATTAGAAATATACACATCGGTTTGTTAATGGACGTACACTTGTTAATGCTGATGGTTAGGAATTACAGTTGCAACATCTCATAATGTACCTCAAACTGAGTACTGTATCACTGGGAAACGTCCCGCTCAAGTTGTCCTTGCTAGTTCTTCCAATGTTTCATCTTCAGACTCGTGCTCAGATGGATATGGTAAAATCAACGTCATCGTTCGCTACTGTCTTTAGTTCACGGTGTGTACAATCGATGAGGTGTAAGCCTCCGGATGGGCCTAAAGTTCAGTTATGGCAATGGGCGTTTTTGTTTCCAACACAAGCTGTACATGGTAGATAAATCACAACAGTCTGAGCTGTGCAGAGCAGAGTAGCTCGTGGATTTAGAGAGATTGATTCTTAGATCGATTCGTTTGAGAACCATTGAAAAATGTAATAATGTGCAATCAATGTATATTATAAGAAAACATTTTTTTTTACCTTTGATGCATGTAAACCTGTTGTAGGAGACTCCAACCCCGAATTAGGAGACTTTAAAATAGCGTAATGAGGGAACTTTAAGTAGCTTTTATAGACAAAAAACTGGCATGAATCTTGAGAAAAAAACAATGGACATATTTATGTCAGTGTAAGTTGCTTTCAGTTGAAACAGCTCAAACATACATTTTAGTCTGGAACTAAGCCTTGTCTGTTAAACTGGTGGATAGACAAATAATGAATGCAATGAAAAAGGAGTTAAGAATAACTTTGCAGCTTATAGTGGATCTGATTAGAGGTGATAATGTGACATGCTAAATGTAATTTTCTTTTTATCATCAGCCTGAATTGTCAAATTCACCCGGAAGGTATTACTGACACCGTTGGATAGGTATTATAGAGAAGCGTAAAATAAAAGTGAAATCATGTCTGATTTTGCCTTTAAAATGAACAAGATGAGATCCTCAGAGAGCCAGAGAGGGAGAGGACGAGTCAAGCCAAGGAGAATATACTGCTCTCATTATAAAGGTGACATAACATGGCTGTCCCTCTGTGTCTCTTCGCTACCACCAGCCATATATCACACAAGTGAAGATGTATGAAGAGCCGAGCGAACAAATCAAGGGCACAGACACAAGGGAAATCTACTGGCGCGGAGTCACAGGCCAGGTTAAAGCCCTGCTCATCTACGCGCTGGTTCTCCATCGCCAGTGACCGTGTTGAGGGCTCAGGGAAAAGAAGCGAGCAGATTCTCAGATAGCGTCTGTGCCGAGGGATGCCGAGCCCACAAGAGGGCAGCTTAACCTTGAATCCCCTTACATGATGCTCCGTTTAGACTCTCCAGATAAGTAGCCAAGAAAAATAGCCTCTGCCAAACACTATCTGCACTATTTTACTGGGTCTTGTCTTTGAAGTTGCAAAAAGGTGCATTTTATTGAATATCATTGTGGCTTAATGTAATGCTAAAGATAAATGAAGCAACAGTTTGTGATTAGTATACCAATCGTTCTTTTTAGGCTGATCTTTCTGGTAAATAAATGCTTATTTTATAAAAACAGTTATTTTGTGAAATATTTTGTACAACTTAAAATACATTTTGTAATATGTTTAAATATATTAAAATAACTATTTTAATATATTTTAAAATGTAATTTATTCCTGTGTTGGCAAAGCTGGATTTACATGATTCTTTAGAAATCATATAATATGCTGATTTAATCTTCAAATGTGGATCTTCAAGGTGGAAACCTTGATACATTTTTTTTTCAGGATTCCTAGATGAATGGAACAGCATTGATGTAAAATATAATTATTTTGTTACATTATAAAAGTCTTTACTGTCACTTTTGATACATTTAATTAATCCTTGCCAAAGAAAATTATTGTTTTATTTAAAAAAATAGTTATTGAACTATCTGGTGTAGCAAGTTAAATGAATAATTCACCCAAAAATAGAATGCTATTATATATTTATGCATTTATAATTGCAAACCTCTATGACCATTTCTTTAGTGAAACACAAAATAAGGTTTTTGTTTAGTTATTTATTGTCTATATACAATGAAAGTAAGTGGTGTCCAAAAACAAAAAGAGTTGAAACATTCTTCAAAATTTCTGGTCATACAGGTTTGTGTTGACGGTGAGTAAATGATAGATTTTTTTCATTTTGTGAAACATTCTGTCATCATTTACTCACCCTCCAAACCTGTATGAGTTTTTTTCTTCTGTTGAACACACAAGAAGATATTTAGAAGAATGTTGGTAACCAGACAGTTGACAGAAGCAACTTTTTTCCTACTATGGAAGTCAATGGATACCGTCAACTGTTTGATTACCAGCATTTTTCAAAGTATCTTCTTTTGTGTTCAACAAAAGAAAGAAACTCAAATTCTCAAACTCAAAACTTAAATTATGACAATTTTCATTTCTACTATGAACTATCCCTTTAAGAGCTCACAGAGCTGTTGTATGCCTTCAGAACACTGAAAAGCTTCAGTGCCCATTCATTATGTGGAAAGGAGCAATTAGGACATTTAAGAGGTCAAGGGTCGTACTATATGAATAACCTGCAGTGTGTTTGCATGCATTTGTTCTCACTCTCTCTCTTTACTTTCTCTTACTCTGTTCATCTCTCTTTTGCTCTGTTTTTGTTGTTAAATGACTCTTGTACAGTTTCAGTGGCTTGGTTGACCTTATCAGTATGCAATAATAAGCCGAGTTTATTATGAGTTTATGTGTGTGTGCCAGTGTGTGGAGAGTATTGAACTTCTGCTCAGTCTGTTGTAGCTAACACATTAGGACGGCTCCTCAGACAAACAAAGGGCACATTATTTTCTCTGTGTCTGACCCAGACGGAGGTTATTAGAGCCCATGGACTCTGTTATCATAGCGCACACTCAGTGGTTTGTGTGGGTTTAGCCACATGGGATGTTTTAGTATGGTTTTGACACTTAAAGAGTAGGCATTATTTGTTGCGCTTCATGACATTTTAATTATTGTTTATTATTATAATTGTGTTCTACCAACATTTTTTGTGATCCCAACAAAATATAACTTTTTACATACTTGCTTTTTAAAATGTTTATAATGTTCAAAAGTTTAATAAATGTCTTTGAAGCAGTTTTTAAAGTCTCTACTCAAATACAGTGACAACATACTATTGTGAAATATTGTTACAATAACTCTTTTCTATTTGAATATATTTTAGAATGTAATTTTTTCTTGATAGCACAGCTGAATTTTCAGCATCATTACTCCAGTCTTCAGTGTCATATTATCCTTCAGAAATCATTCTAATATGCTAATATTTCTAATTATCAGTGTTAAAAATAGTTATGCTGCTTAATATTTTAGAATTGATATAAATATTATTATGTTTTTCAGTACTCTTTGATATTTATTGTATTTATTTGAAACATAATGTTTTGTAACAATATACAAGTCTTTACTTTCGCTTTGTTCACTTCTGAAATAAATTGAGTATGTCCTCGCAAAATACAAATAATAATTTGACACTACTTTTGACCAGTTAATGTAGAAATTTTATATACCTATATTTTATTTTACATTAAACATTGTTTTCAACAAATAATTGTTAATCATTTGCAATAGCTGGACATTTTACAGTTAGCCTATATATTTGTACTGCTATAAACATTTGGAAAATAATGGCATAGTGCAATTTTTTTTTGATTTGTATATAATTTTATTCACCTTTAACATCAAAAGTCATTCTCACATATCTGTAGATGTACACATTTACATAACCTTGTATTCTCATAGACTCCTCACATATTTGGCATTTTCAGCTTTGGATTGCACCATATATTTGCATTAGTTTTGATTATATATATAAAAAATACTTTTATACCATTTAATGTTTATTGGAACTGAATGTGTGGGGACTAAATCATTAAGAAAATTTAATAGAATTAGCTACCCTTTCAGTTTGTGTTCTTGGAACCATCTGTTCATGTTTGGAATATCAACTACAAATGCTGTTGAAACATAATCAAAGTAGTCAGCCAGCCATTAAATATACACTACTTCAGAACTCATTTGCCAAATTACTTGATTTGTGAAATTAAAAAAGCCAATACCAGTCTGAGATCCGTCTGTAATGTTGCCGTTAGATCATGCTGGACCCAGAGTGCATGCAGTAAAGATCCCTCCGCTGCATCAGGCTTTCGCAATAATAAATTACAATGATGGCTAGTGCTCTCTCCCAGTCTGTGAGTCGATACTGTCACCTGACAGCTTAATCGTGCGCACCGCCTAACCAAACAATATAAACCTTACCCTATTTCTCTTTCATCCTGACCTTGCTTGTGCTCTCCCCCAAATCCAACATGTCTTCTGTCATGTGTCATCAGTGCTCTTATTGTGTGTCCGATGTCATGCATGATAAGTAACTTCGTCTCTCTTATTGACAGAGCTGTCAATCCAGAGCAGCAGTTGTTAAAACAGGTAGAGAATGGATTTACTACCTCCTTCTACAGTATATATGTGAGTGCCAGCAGTCACAAGTGTGCTTTGAGCCAGACAGGCACTGTTAAAGCTCTATTGTCTGTCGGCCCATAACTTCCTGAAGACATAAACTACCCTAGACTGTAAAATCAATTCAGTCAGTGGCGCTCGTAAAAGCAGCAGCATTCTGCTCTACAAACGCACACACACACACACACACACACACACACACACACACACACACACACACACACACACACACACACACACACACACACACACACACACACACACACACACACACACACACACACACACACACACACACACACACCTGCTGTGTGGAAATGCGCAGTCCAATCACTCTCTACTGGGTTCACAGTGTGCAGTTAAGTAATTACGGCTTATTTGGGCTTTTGTTGGCACCGAATGAATTTTACACTTGAGAAGCCTTTAATATGTTTGCATTTCTGTTTAATGGGGGAATCTACCTCTACCTTGGAAACACTGACCTGTAAAATCTTCATTGTTGTCTTATGCCAAGTTTAAAGAGAGAGAGAGAGAGAGAGAGAGAGAGAGAGAGAGAGAGAGAGAGAGAGAGAGAGAGAGAGAGAGGATAGAAGATAGATGGATATAGATATAGATATGTAGATAGAAATGGATAGGGATGGATCGATGTGGATATGAATGAATATGGATTTATTAATATGGATGGATATAGATAGATATGGATATGTGGAACAATAGATAATACAGGTGCTGTATTCATATAATTAGAATATCATCAAAAAGTTGATTTATTTCAAGAATTCAACTTAACAGGTGAAACTAATATATTATATAGACTCATTACATGCAAAGTGAGGTATTTCAAGCCTTTATTTGTTATAATTTTGATGATTATGGCTTACAGCTTATGAAACCCACAAAATCAAAATCCCAGAAAATTAGAAAATCACACAGTAATTACACAGTAATACCATGGTCATTGAACCAGGTTTTGGTTCTGTTGGCAGTGTGGGCACGTGCAAATCCTGCTGGAAAATGAAGGAAGCATGAAGTGCTCTGGAAATGTCCTGGTAGACGGCTGCGTTTACTCTGGATTTAATAAAGCACAGTGGACCAAAGTCCTCTTTTCTGATGCGAGCAAATTTTGCATCTCATTTGGAAATCAAGGTCCCAGAGTCTGGAGGAAGAGAGGAGAGGCACAGAATCCACGTTGCTTGAAGTCCAGTGTAAAGTTTCCAGTCAGTGATGGTTTGGGGTGCAATGTCATCTGCTGGTGTTGGTCCACTGTGTTTTCTGAGGTCCAAGGTCAACGCAGCCGTCTACCAGGAAGTTTTAGAGCACATCATGCTTCCTGCTGCTGACCAACTTTATGTAGATGCAGATTTCATTTTCCAACAGGTCTTGACACCTGCACACAGTACCAAAGCTACCAGTACCTGGTTTAAGGATCATGGTATCCCTGTTCTTAAATGGCCAGCAAACTCGCCTGACCTTAACCCTATAGAAAATTAAGGTTGTACATGCTGTACATGCTCATACTTTTCATGTACTTTTCAGTTGGCCAGCATTTCTAAAAATCCTTTTTTTGTATTGGTCTTAAGTAATATTCTAATTTTCTGAGATACTGAATTTGGGATTTTCATTAGTTGTCAGTTATAATCATCAAAATTAAAAGAAATAAACATTTGTAATATATCAGTCTGTGTGTAATGAATTAATATGATATACAAGTTTCACTTTTTGAACGGAATTACCGAATTAAATAAACTTTTTCATGATATTCTAATGATATTCGAATAAATATGGATGGATGGATGGATGGATGGATGGATGTCATCAAGTGTCTTTTTTTAAGAATTGACAAATACTATTCATAACTAATAGACTATAATAAAGTAACTGTGTTAAAATGCCAGATCTAGTGTGTTTTATTTCCACTGTGTAAAACTGTATCAGCTCCACTAATGTGGATTAGCAAGCGTTATTATCTCTACTGGAGCATCCTCCAAGTGAACTGAAGAGTGGAGCGGCTGTAAAAGCCAATAAAACGTGTTTGTATTACCTGCCCCATGCGGCCTGCTTCCTCTCCATGTAACATCTGCTTCTGTTGCATTTGCTCCATTTGTTCTGGGCCAATTAATTCCTCTCTAATTCTATAAATACAACAACGAGTTCAATTAGCTCTGCCTATAAGCCCACTGCTGTGAAACTGATTTCCACAGGTATCGAGACACTCCATCGTAATGATAGTCAACACCCTGTTGAGAGTTTATGAGTTTGTGTGTATTTGGAGGGAAAGAATGAGAGGCCGAAAAACACAGAAAGAAAAAAGCGACCATTTAAAAGTAAATGAAGTGAGACTCTTAAATTGAAATATGGCCTCTGTGGAAATTAACATGTTCAAGAGCGCTGAATGTTTATCCGATTTAGTGGGGGTTTTACGGCACAGCTGTTTGTTTGAAAGAGTTTATCTTGATTTTAATCCCCTTCGTCCCAGACTGATGATTATTTTCATTTTATCATAGACATCCATCATCATTTTGGAAGTGGGCGCAAAGCATCAATTGTCTGCTAATTATGCGGCCTCTCCTCGTTTCAGAAGTGTGTGTGTAGATCATTTTGTTATGAAATGCATTCTCTCTTGTGTGCCGCTCATTTACGAGAGCTCTGAGGAAGAGATGCGTTTTCTGCAGTTTGACTTTCATCTCGTTATAAGAAGCATCGTTATGAATTCTTGATCAGATTTGAGTGCTCTTACTTTATTAATGATCACTTTAACAATGATTAGTGATCGTCACAGCAGCAGCGGCCAGGGGCATTGATGCCATTTTCAGGGAAAGCTTTCCTTAAAGTAGGCCTATTTTATTTATTTAAATTTTTTACATTATATTATTTTCCTTTTTATTTTTGTTTAGTTAAGCACATTTACTGTAATGCAAAATATCAGTACTATAATGCAAAAAATTAAGGATATGTTTAAATTAAGTATTTATATGGTAGTTTAGTTATACTGTTTTTTATGTAACTTCAAAAAAAAAAAAATTTGTAATTCAGAAAAAAATGTGCGATGAAAATGACCATTGAGAATATTAGAATTAGAATATTAAAACCTGATTTTAATGACAGACATATTACCGTAATAATGAGAATTTGGTGGTGAAAAAGTACTTAATTATCCTGATTTTTTTTCTTTCTTTCTGGAATATGACATCCAAATTTTCTTTCTGGAATATGACAACAACATAAAATTGCTATTTCCAAGGCACCCTCGAGTTTTCTACAAATAGTTGTGCACTGTTGAGATGTGAGGAGACGGCACATATTGTTGCCACCTCAATTTCTTCAATGTTTTCAGTTTTCGCTTCAGTTCTTGAAAAGCTGCCCCATCTTTGATCTGTTCAGTGTGGGTGGACAGGAGGGTTTATACACTGCAAGAGTGAGCAGCCAAGAGTCTTCATTTTTATCACAGAATTGTTGCCTGCGTTCGAAAGCCACAGTGATATTCCTGTATTTCAGCACATGAATAGCTGAAGGCCTTTGTTTTTAATGATGCAAATATTTTTTTAAGTATGGTTGTTAAAGGGATACAACTAAAATTTAAACTGTAATTTACTGACATTCATGTTGTCCAAATGTGTATGACTATACTTTCTTATGTGCACAAAAAAAATATTTGTTCATTTTGTTTTGGACCCCATTGACTTTCATTGTATGCACATAAGAATATAACAATCATAATGTTCAGTGTTTCATTGTTAATTGATAATTGTTACCTTTACTTTTAATAAAGAAAATAAACTAAATTGATATTTTTGTAGAACCAAGAAACATGGTCTGCTTATGGTCTGCCAGTAAAAAAACTGTAAAAAAGTTCAAAAACAGTAAAAAAAAAAAAAAAAAAAAAAAAAAAAAAAACTGTTTGCTGATGTTAGCTGGTCTCTCAGTCTTTTCTAGCTGATCTGTTGGCTGGTTTTAGAGGAATTTTGGAGTGGTTCACAGGGTCTGTTTTTCTCAGAAAATTATTATAATTATCTGTAAAAATGGCAAAATGTTTTGAGATAAGTTTATAATGTTCAATGAAACCATGGAAAACTGGACCGTTCATAATGACTCGAAAAAGCCACATCATTTATTAGCAAACCAATTAAACCTGGATATTACTGCAATTTGTAATATTACTGCAACACTTTTATGAGGGGATACCAGTCAAACCATTGACTTTAATTAATGTTAGCAGACATAAAAACTGGTTGGCTTCTCTCCAAAATAATTCAAAAAACAATTCAGATTTTGCATTCATATTTGTATTACTCTTGTGCTTTTGTCACTGCCATTAAAGAAGACCTGAACCCTATTGTCCTGCTGGAGCTTTTCAAACACTCCACAGTCTGGGTTTCTTTGTGCATTTTTCCCAAGTCAAGCTCCGAGTTAAACTACCTAATCAAATTCTTACTGTTTTTGGCACCTCACATTGAATCAAAAGACATAGAAGCCTTTGCTTCAATTAACCTTTTATCAGCAGAGCTATTAAAAATTCCAAAAGTTTCTGTTAAAATGTCATTTTTTGGGGGGGGCTTTCTTATTCGATACACGCACCGGCAGATTAAATGAAAACCTAATAAGAGGTTTTATATGCAGTGGACTTAGAAAAGCAATGGGCGTTCTTGCTGTTTTACATGAGAATGAGTCTCGCTGAAAGACTTCATGGTGTAAATAAAAGTACACGCTCATCACTGTAATGTCCCGCTGCCAAAAATCCTGAAGGCTTTTGAATGCTTCATGTTTTATAAAAAAAAGTCCTCTTTATATTCGTAGTGATGAATAAAGACATGTTTATAGAATAGTAAGATTGGCCTAGATTAGTCCTCTTTTCCTTTCTGTCTTTATTCTTTCTCTCGCACATACAGATTGCTTATGTTTCATGCTTTGTGAACTAGTTTCCTCTTTCAGCGAAAAAGCTAAATCAATTTGTTTTCATCATCTTGCCTTCACCTGATGATGTTTCTCCATTCAGACGCACATATGCGGCGGTTTCCTGCTGCGCCGATCCAGCTGGTAAGCTTCCAAAAATTGAAGGGAGGCAAAAATTGGCCCAATTCTACTTTTATTTAGAAGCTTATGCTGTCTATTATTTAAGGCAGCAGAGAGCCACTTTAGTGTTCAATAGACACTGATTTTCTGCCAGGTGCTATCAGATTCAATGGGCTCTTTCCCCTCCAGATAAGAGGAGATCTCCTCTGACTGGGTCTCTGAACTCTGCTCTGTTACTTATCTACGACCTGGACGGTCTGTCTGCAGTGATCAATTTCAGCTCGGCTCCCACTAACCCTGTTATTGATAAAGAGCCGCCGCTTCTGTGAGATTGGAAAAAACAAAACAAAGGAGAAAAGGTCTCGTGAGAAATAAGTTGCCTTTGTGTTTGTACTTGAGCCATGGCTGGAGAAAGAAAAAAAACAATGCTCGTTAGATTTCTTCTTTTTTAGAGGAGCTGCCACAAAGCGTTTCTCGCGCAAAGAGTTTTATTTCACCAAACATGTTTTGTTTTTAATCTAAAAATAGCCCCATGAGTCAGAATCCCCCCCCCCCCCCTCCTCTGCTCGCAGAATCTCTCATCATTTGCCGCGTGGTGAGCCGGGCACTACGCAATTGTTTCATAACTTCAGGAATGTGCTATGAATTTAAAGGAGGAACAGATGAAACCGACTGGATCTATAGAAGAACATGAGGCAAAACTCATAAAAACTAATCAAAACCTCTTTTCACCCAGACTCGGGTCCTTATATGAGGTCAGAAAAACTGGAGAAGTTGCAAGGTGAAAAGGAGAAAGGAACAATGAAGCCCGGTTTGTCAGATCCGACTTCCTGCTGAAAACCTCTTGCTTTAATAACCACAACTCTTATGTGATAAGACATTATTTAATCTCTGAGCTCAGTGTTCGCAGTGTGATTTCTTCATATTAAGTCGTTAAATCTCTGTTAAGAGTTATAATTAAGTGTCCAAATTGACATGTTTTGAAGTCTCTGTAGTGATGCTATCAAAACTGGCATTTCTATTGCCAGCCTGATTTTGAATCTTTTCATTCTTCATTGCAAATTGACAGTGAAAGATGAAAAGAAGCTTTAGCAGCATAAAGGCACTGGCCTGGAAGTTGGCAGCCACCCAACAGACATTGATTTGCCTTTTAATCCCTCTCATATTGATGGACTGGGGCATTATTTGGTGAACCTCTTGTGCTCTGTCTCTGTCTACGGTGGACTTATTCTTACCTCGCTCTCACTTCGCTGGAATTCCACCTGGAAGTTCAATGAAAGTAGTTTGAGAGGCAGGCATTGCCACATCTGAGGCAGTCAGGGTGGCCTTGGCACCAGAAACTGAAGTTTTTTTTCTGTGTGGGTTTTGAAATGGCGCTTTGATCCCTCCTCCCCCCCAAAAAACTCTGTTTACCACAATATGGAAAAGAAAAACTGCTGGGAGATTTTACAATGGGCTCGAAAAAGACACTGCATGATGTTAGTTGTCAGGGCATGGATGAAAAGCTTACTTTTACATCTTTCTTTTTGTCTGCAAGCCTTGAATTGTATACTGTATGTGTGTGTGTAGGACTTTTCTTCTATTGTGGCTGCAACCAGCAGGCCATGAAAGCTCAAGGACCTTTTGTGTTTTTTCAAAAGATATTTTGGCCTAAAGAAACTCTTCTTTTTTTCAGTTTCTCCCTCTGTCTTTTTCCACGTATTGAAACTAAAACACCTCCAGACTAGCTCAGTGCGGTCCGCCCGAGGCTAACTAGCATTTAACCTGAGAGGAAATTGATCATTATGGTAGACTTGCCTGGTTGCATCTCAAGGCTCTTGCCTAATGCTATTTTAGCGCCAGCTTAGGCGTGTGGCACGACTGCCAGTTTGCATCTGCTCGCACAGGTTTGATCTCTGATTTGCTCCTACTCTGTCTGCTTTTGATGGTAACGACAGCATGATTTGATTTAAGTCTGGGGGGATTGATGGATTGAGTGATGTGTGTCAGTGCGAGAAAGTATGAGACAATGTGCGCCAGCTGGGATCTCGACGTGAACAGAATTCAAACGGCACCGTTAATGTCAAATCCACAAAACAAAAGACTTGCTTTATAGAAATTGATGGGAGAGGACTATATCAGAGGCTTCATGAGAGCATGAAGAGGAAAAAAAAAATATCTATATTTTTCTCCACCGTTTTTCATTTCCATTGACAGTTGGCTGTTTTTCCCCCACCCTATAAACTCGGGATTTGCATACGTTTACCCCAGCCACTGTAAATCGATTGGCTGATGAGACTTGGCTCAGAAATGAATTACCTTGCTTTTGTTACGGTTGCTGTTTGTACCCACTTTTAATGCCCCATTTAACAAGATAAGTAAAG